>NW_026605207.1:0-36303 GCF_945859685.1 Eupeodes corollae
TTGTCACCTCGAGGATACAAAATACAAAACGATTTTATCTCCAACAAAATTTTGTGCAACGAAAAATAACGTTTTTAACATCTGGTAACATTTTGAGAAAAATTGAATTGACAATTTTTTTGCAAAAAATAAAAACCTAAACAAAAAAATAAATAAAACATGGTAAACATTTTCTTTCGACTCAAATAGCATTTAAAATTAAAAATGTTTTCTTCAAACTTTTTTATCAAACAGAAAATATTGTTTTCGATATTCAGTAGTTTTTTCAAAAATCCAACAGTTCGTTTTTTCATAAAAAATTAACTGATGTTCGGTTCTTGATATCTCTCAAATTTATTTAATTCATCCAATTTGTAAAAATTTAAGAAATGCTACTAAAATTGGTAACAATTTGTTTTCGACTAAAAATCTGTTTAAAAATCTAGATTTTGAAGCTAAACTACAGCTGTGGACAATTATTAACTTCCCATAGGAAGTTCTTGTAATGGGTCCGATTTGTCAAATTGAAAATTTTGACATTTCTCGACGTTTCAAGGTCCCCTAGAGTCGAAATAAAAGATTTTTAGAAAGATGTCTGTGCGTGCGTGTGTACGTACGTTTGTACGTCCGTACGTTTGTACGTCCGTACGTTTGTACGTCCGTACGTTTGTACGTCCGTACGTCCGTACGTCCGTACGTTCGCGACGTTTTTTTCGTCGTCCATAGCACAAGAACCAGAAGAGATATCGACTTCAAATAAGTTTTGTTATACAGATAATAAGGCAGAAAGATGCAGAAAGGGCTCTCAAGCGTGGGTGTTTTTTTTTACCATAGCAGTTTAAAAAAAAGGTGAAAATTTTGGTTAACCCTAAATATCTTACGAACCAAAAACGTTAGAGACTTGAATTTAATTTTATATAATAAACTGTAACGTGATCTCAAAGAAGTATATTTTTTGAAAAAAAATCTATCTCACGGTATTTTTATTGTTGAAATGTATGTAACTTATGTGAAAATATTACTGTATACAAATAACAAATCAAGTATCTGTAGGAAAATATGAAAACTCATTTTGTAAATATCTAGAATATATTTTTCATTCGCAAATAAACTCTTCAATCGTTAAGACGCCTTTGTTTTTCTTTTTCCACATTTTTCTCTTCGCCGAATTTCTGCTCAATAGGTTATGGGCCCAGGCGACCGCATGTGGTAAAAAGAAAAGATTTGAATCGCAGCAATAGTTCGTCACAATTATCAAGATGAGTGCAATGTACCAAATAGAGAAGTTGGAAGAAAAGAATTATGATTCTTGGAGCATTCAGATGCGAAGCGTTTTGGTACATGCGGAACTATGGAGTGTTGCATCAGGTACGTTGAAGAGAGAAGAAGTAAAAGAAGAAACAGGAACCGATTGGCCAAGCATAGACGAGAAAGCGTTGGCCATGATCACCCTGAGTGTAAAACCTTCGCAATTAGGTTACATAAAGGATTGTGCTACGTCCTTTGACGCCTGGACGAAACTTAAAGAAGTTCATCAGCCAAGTGGACCTCAACGCAAAGTATCCCTTTACAAGAAATTATTGAGTTTGCGGATGTCAGACGGTCAGAGCATGTCCAGCTATTTGAATACATTTGTTGAAGTATTGGACAAGCTTGCCGGAGTCGGCATAGAAATGAACGATGAATTGCGAACAATAATTCTTCTTTCTAGTTTGCCGAAAATGTACGAAAGTTTTGTAGTGGCTATAGAGACGCGTGACTATTTACCCAAATTTGATATTCTGTGTATCAAGCTGAAACAAGAAGGGGAACGCAAAGGCAATGAAGATTCATTATTCGAAAAGCAACAAGCTTTCACAGCTAGTACAGTTGGTCATCAACGGATGAACCCTCCCGGAAAACACAATACAAATGCAAAAGGAAAATTGCGAAACATTACTTGCTTCAAGTGCGGGTGTCGTGGACATGTGAAGGCACAATGTAGAAACAAAGAGAGCTCTACTACCATAAATGAACAACATAAGCAATGTAGTTTGTTGGGGGCGATGGATGTGTGTACATTAAATCGGTCAAATTGGTGCTTGGACAGTGGGGCAACAAGCCACATGTGTTGTGAGAAAAGGTTTTTCATAAATTTCGAAGAACATAAAGAAATGATTGGTTTGGCCGGTGAAGATTTTTTGTATGCAGAAGGGAGAGGTGATGTACAGCTACAAACGGATCTTTGTACTCTGAAATTATTGAACGTGTTATATGTACCAAACATGAAGTCAAATTTTATGTCCGTCAGTCGAGCAGTACAAAATAATTGCGTTGTGCATTTTGGAAAAAAGCACGCTGAAGTTATACAGGATGGTGAATGCATCTTGAAAGTCAATAAAGTTGGAAATCTGTATATATTCGAATGTCGAAACAGTAATTGTTTTGCTGCTGTTCAAGATGAAGCGGATTTGTGGCATAGAAGATACGGCCATTTGAATTATGGCAGTTTGATGGAAATTGCCAAGAAGAATTTGGTGCACGGGATTGAAAAAGTCAATTTCAAATCCAATACGACATGTAAGACGTGCATGGTCAGTAAAATACACGTCCATCCTTTCCCAAATGCAACTTCGAACAGAGCAACGGAATTATTAGAGCTGGTACACACGGATGTCTGCGGTCCTTTTGAGCCAAGATCAATTGGTGGTTCGAAATACTTTTTGACGTTCATCGACGATAGATCCAGACGTGTCTTTGTTTACTTCTTAAAGACCAAAGATGAGGTGTTCAGCAAATTCGTGGAATTCAAGAATCTGGTGGAGCGACAAACCGGCAAGAAGCTTAAATGTTTACGCAGCGACAATGGTCGTGAATACATCAATAAGACGTTCGACCTTTACTTAAAGACGAATGGAATCGCAAGACAGTTGACAATGGCATACACACCGCAACAGAATGGCGTTGCGGAACGAGCAAATCGGACGTTGGTTGAGATGTCAAGGTGTTTGTTAGTGCAGTCAGGACTATGCAATTCATTGTGGGGCGAAGCAGTCAACACATCGGTTTACTTACGCAATCGTTCACCGACAAGTGCGCTGGTCAATATGACACCTATGGAAGCGTGGACAGGTAAGAAGCCTTCTATTAGCCATCTAAAAGTTTTTGGTTCTTTTGCAGTGGCACTTGAGAAGGGGCATAAGAATAGCAAGTTCCATGCAAAAGGGAAGGAATATCGAATGGTTGGTTACTCAGTTGAAGCAAAAGGTTATCGACTGTATGATGTCAATACGAGACAAGTGGTTGAAAAACGTGACGTCTTATTTGATGAGCTAAAAAACAGAGAATATGCTGATGGCAGCACTGTTTTCAAGACCCCGGACACGATTTCATTTGATTTACCCTCTAAAGTTGTTGTTAGTGGCGATGAAGCTGAGGCTTACGAAGATGATCAAAGTTTTGATGACAACGACTGTTTTGAAGAAACTGTTAATGAGCGAAGTAGTCAAACAGAGCCAGCTGTTGAGAACAGCAGCGAAAATAATCTCGAGGAAGAGGTCAACGATGTTCAAGAGGACGATTTGAGGATTGGCCCTGGAAGGCCAAGATTGCTTCGGTCAGGTAGAATTGGTCGCCCTAAGAAGCAATACAACGTACTTAGCGCACTGGTTGCAAGTGATGTCCCCATTCCGTCATCTTACGAAGAAGCGACAAGTAGTGAATACGATTCATACTGGCGTGACGCTATGCAGAAGGAGTATGAGGCTTTGTTGGCGAATCAGACCTGGGTAGTTGCTGAGTTACCAAGTAATCAACGTGCTATTGGATGCAAGTGGGTGTACAACCTGAAAAGAGATGCCAGTGGCGAGATAGAACGGTTTAAGGCCCGTCTCGTTGCGAAAGGGTGTTCACAGCAATATGGTGTGAACTATGGTGAAACATTTTCACCTGTATGCCGACTGGAGAGTGTACGTTTCATTTTGGCGTTAGCTGCAGAGTTGAAACTGTTTCTGCATCAGATGGATGTTTGCACGGCATATCTGAACAGCGATCTTACAGATACCGTTTACATGAAACAACCACCTGGATACGCCGATAGTTCTCAACCTAACAAAGTTTTATTGCTGAAGAAGGCAATATACGGTTTAAAACAATCAGGAAGGGAGTGGAACTTTAAGCTTGATGGTGTTTTACGAGATATGGGATTTGTACCTTGCGATAATGAACCATGCTTGTATAAACAGCAAAAAATGGGTAATTTGTCACTGATTTTAATATACGTTGATGATATTATTATAGCATGCCAATCGAAACAAGATTTGTTAAACATCAAGGCAGATATTTCAAAATCGTTTAACTGCACTGACAAGGGAACGTTGAACCTATTTCTTGGTATGGAGATTCAACGTGAAGGCGAACTAGGCGAGATAACTTTGGGTCAGACCCAATACATTAAGGATCTATTGAAACGACATGGCAGTCAAGAATGCAGGCCAGCAGCTACGCCTTTAGACGCCGGTTTCCAAGTAGCTTGTGATAACGATCGATGTCAAAAGGTAAATACAAGATCCTATCAGTCAGTTATTGGGGAACTGATGTGGTTGGCGTTAACGACCAGGCCAGATATTTTGCATTCAGTTGCGAAATTGTCTCAGAGAAATAAGGATCCGCATGTTGAGCATCATGCAGGCGTGAAGCACATTCTTAGATATTTGGCATCTACGGTAGACAAAAAGATACACTACAAGAAGTGTGGAATGGCTTTTACGGGCTATGTTGACGCTGATTGGGGCGGAGACAAGGTCGACCGTAAATCCTATACTGGTTACGTGTATTTCTTGGCAGGTGGTCCTATATCTTGGAAATCGGAGAAGCAACGCAGTGTGGCACTCAGTAGCACCGAAGCTGAGTACATGGCATTATCAACAGCATGCAAGGAGGCAATAGCCATGAGAAGACTCATAATTGAAATTGGCTGTGGTGAAGCGGGAAGTCCAACTGTCGTTTATGGCGATAATTTGAGTGCGCAACAACTTGCAAAGAATCCGGTGCATCATGCGAGAACTAAGCATGTTGATATTAGATATCATTTTGTTCGGCAAATTGTCAATGAAGGTGATATCGTTCTTAAATATGCTCCTACAGATTTAATGATAGCAGATATACTTACAAAGAACCTTGCAAAGAACAAACATCAAGAATTTACAAAAATGTTAAATCTTAGTTAAATTTTGTTATAATTTGAAAATATGTTTGCTTTGAGGAAGGGTGTTGAAATGTATGTAACTTATGTGAAAATATTACTGTATACAAATAACAAATCAAGTATCTGTAGGAAAATATGAAAACTCATTTTGTAAATATCTAGAATATATTTTTCATTCGCAAATAAACTCTTCAATCGTTAAGACGCCTTTGTTTTTCTTTTTCCACATTTTTCTCTTCGCCGAATTTCTGCTCAATATTTATAAATCAAAAAAACTGAAAAAAAAATTTGTCACCTCCAAAATATAACGACTAAAATATAATTTCATCTCTAAAATAATTTTGAGCAACGGAGAACAATGTTTTCTAAATCTGATAAAATTTTGAGAAAAATCGAATTGACAGTTTTTTTATAAAAATAAAAATGTAAAAAAAACATTACTCAAAGTTGGTAAAAATTGAATACCGATTCAAATATCTTTTCAAAAACTTTAAGATATTGGCTTTAATTTACTTTTATCTTTCAAAAAATATTGTCGTCAACATTCAGTAACATTTTGAAAAAAATCGAATTGACAGTTTTTTTACAAAAAAATGAAAACCGAAAAAAAAATTAACGAAAGTTGGTAAAAAATGATTTTCGACTCAAATATCTTTTCAAAAATTTTATATAATAGCTTTTGACTAATTTTTACTTATAAGAAATATTGTTTTCAATATTATGACAAAATTTGAGAAAAATCGAATTGACAGTTTTTTTACAAAAAATAAAACCTAAAAAAAATGTATAAAAGTTGGTAAAAATTGATTTTCGACTCAAATATCTTTTTAAAACTTTGAGATATTGGCTTCAAACTAATTTTATCTTTCAAAACATATTGTTTTTAACATTCAAAAAATTTTGAAAAAAATCGAATTGACAGTTTTTGTACAAAAAATTAAAAACTTGAAAAAAATTAACGTAAGTTGTAAAAAATTGGTTTTCGACTAAAATATCTTTACAAAAATTAGAAATATTGGATTCAAACTAATTTTATCTTATAAGAAATAATGTTTTCAACATCTGATACAATTTTGAGAAAAATGGAATTGACAGTTTTTTTTACAAAAAATAAAAACCTAAAAAAAAAATGTATACAAGTTGATAAAAATTGATTTTCGACTCAAATATCTTTTTAAAACTTTAAGATATTGGCTTTAATTTACTTTTATCTTTCAAAAAATATTGTCGTCAACATTCAGTAACATTTTGAAAAAAATCGAATAGACAGTTTTTTTACAAAAAAATGAAAACCGAAAAAAAAATTAACGAAAGTTGGTAAAAATTGATTTTCGACTCAAATATCTTTTCAAAAATTTGAAATATTGGCTTCAAACTAGTTTTATCATATAAAAAATATTGTTTTCATCATTCGATAAAATTTTGAAAAATAAATAAATAAAACTTTTCAAAACTTAAAAATATTGGCTTGAAACTTATTTTATTTCACAGAAAATATTGTTTTCGATATTCAGTAATTTTTATATACAAATCCAACAGTCCGTTTTTTCATAAAAAATAAAATTTACAAAAATAGTACGCAAATTTGGTAAAAATTGATACGGGTACATATAGACAAACTTTTAAGATGGGAAGTTATCAGTGTGGGTCGCATCCCAGCCTCTTTTTATTATTTTTAATACCTTCGAAAGAACATTAATGTTGAAGTAATTTTTGAGAGCAACAGCTCTATTAACATATGCCCCAAGATGCTCTATCGGATGTAGGCCTGCACTTGATGTTGCCCATTCCAGAACTGTTATCGATTGGTACCTAAAGAACTGTTTCGTAATTCCAGCAGTGTGTTTGCTGTCGTTGTCTTACTGAAACTTCCATATCACTGGCATGTTTTCATCGTCCCAATCCACTAATCGTTCCTTAAGAATGTCAATGTATTTAACGGCTGTCAGCGTTCCATCGATTCGATGGATTGGGCCAACTCCACGCCACGAGAAACGTTAGGGTGGAACGCTGTTTCTTTTGGCCTTCGGACATAAAGTGCACCATCTTGGCCGATCCTATTTATTTTAGTTTCGTCACTCCACACTATGTACTTCCTTTCGTTTGTTGTCCAGTTGGCGTGTGATTTTGTAAACTCTATTCTAAGTCTACGTTACCTTGCGGTTACTAATGGTTTCTTCCGAGAAACACGACCATGCAACCCAACTTCCACCAACCTTCTTCTGATTGTGCGTGGCACTATCGGGACATCGAATGCTACCGAGAGTTGGCATTGAATCTCTGTAGAGCTTATTTTTGGGTCTTTTTGGCCAGCCTACTTTTTGTTCCATCTATTTAGCAGCTTATCTTACGGGCCCGTTTTTGACGAGGTACATTTTCAACAGTCCCGAAGTTTTGAAAATGCTAAATTGCATTGAAAACTTTCTTCACAGAACAGTTCATTTGAGATGGAATTGCTCTTTAGGCAAGCTTCCAAAGCTCAAGAATCGCCTTCCTTTAATTTTCACATTTAAATTACCTCCAAAGTTTTAGAAATATACTTTAAAAACGTTTGCAGACAATTCAGAATTTTCTACTTACCAATGCAAAATAAAAAAAAAATATTTTTATTTCACCCAAATCAAATGTTATTTAACTGTTTCTAATTAGTTGACCAGTCGAAACGAACACTTTTTACACTCTACCTTGATTTTATTATGTACTTTGCAAAGGCTTATGCACAAATTATGCTTTTTCAAACAATGATCTAATAACGCTTGCATTGCACCGTTTTGGATACCGCTATTCTAGTCACACTTGATAAAGTGAATGTGGAAATGAGAAGCAAGTTATGTTTCTAATAAGTTGTCCACAGCTGTATTTCTTTATATAAAAAATATTGTTGGTAATTATAAAATTTTTAAGAATAATTAAACTGATAACTTTTTTCACCCAAAACGAAAACCTACAAACGTTTAAGCAAGACAAATGGACAAAAGGGATGGGAAGTTATCAGTGTCGGTCGCATACCAGCCTCTTTTTTTAGAGATAAGAAACGAGTGTCATTAACAACATCTTCTAAGTAAATTTTACCGCATTCATTCTTTAAAAAAAAAAAGAAAAAAAAAATATATGAAACACACTCAAACACGTTTTTAAAGAGCATAACTTTTCAAACCTAACGAATCTTTTTCATTGATTTAAATATCTATCTTCCTAGTGATTGAACTGCATCTGTGGCTTAAAAAAATCTGTACAAACCACTTTGGTGTTCGCTCTATTTTGTTTCAATCTGGAGTTCCGTAAGGAAGTCAATTAAGTCTAATTTTGTTTTTGCTTATGAAAGAATTACCTGCTCACGAATCCAATGTGTCTAATGTTGGCAGCTGATCTCAAGTTTTTGAGAAGAGAAGTTAGAAAAGTTACAATGACACTTGGACAAGAAACTTTTTTGAAATACTTATTTACAGAATTTGTGCAAAGGAATATTGAAAAACTATATGTTATGTTTTCTCCTTTTTTTTGTGCATTTCAAAATTGATATTGAATAACCCACTCTAATAAATGTTAGCCATTAATAAAAAAGTAATATGAATTGGCAAACTTTCAAAAAATCTCGAGGACCTTTTATAAAAAAAATTGTTCCTTCAGCCCATCAGATTAATCAAAAATTCATATATCTACAACCCACAATCCACATGTATACGCTAAGTGTTTAAATTGGCTAATTAAGATTTGTATATAAATTGTTGGCAATTAAACTTTGTAACCAAGTTTGGTTATTCTGTTTCTTATTTGTAGAAATTCTTAATAACCAAAACGAGTAACAGCAATCCTAACAAAAGTCTTAATTAATGAAATAATTTTATATAACATCGTTGCAATGTCATAAGTCGTATATAAATATCGTATCGCTTATGCAATTTACTTCCGGCCATTTTGTTACAACTCAACTAAACTCAACTCGAACTCACTGCTATCCTGGATCTGGAGTACGATGATGATGATGATGATGGTGATGATGATGGGTTGGTTACTTGTTTGTATGATGTCTATATATAGTATACATGAAAGCATATAGTAGATATATTCCAAGAGTTCTTACTTGATCCCACTAATGCTCTTAGCCTTCTTCATAATATTAGAATGTTTGTACACATAGATAGACGTACATAATACCCTCAGTCCTTTGCAGTCATTCTTATACTCACTGAGTATAGGGAACATATCAGTACACTAGACTATGTATGTACATGATTTGTGTACCTACACTCTTAATGCATATACCCCCTTCCGTCAAGGATGCTTAGCTTGCAGTGTTGCACCATCACCAGTGTGGTAACCATGAACCATGGTGCGGTGCATGGTTCTTCCATCGCATCGACCAACCGACCGTATAGGTACTTGTAGAACGATGAAACATACAGTTCACAATATAGGAGCAGGAGCTGAAGCTATCTGAAGCAGGAGCAAGAGTTACTGCTGAGGCTGAGGAGCATATCCCTGTTGAGTCGATAGCCTGTTGACACATTGTGCATAGCACACACATCTCTTAGCTCATAGGTAAAGTATACATACTTGGGTTCGTCGAGCAACTCGTGTCGTACTTATCGTTCCACCGAAACGAGTACAAACTAACACCCGCTGCCGCCATACTGCCACGTTGCCACGCCGACCCGATCATCACAATTTTACCACAGCCTCCTCCTAGATACAGTGTCAAGTGCGTTTTTTAAAGGACATTTCATGAAGGATTATTACTTTCTTCTGTGTCGTCCTTCCAAGTTCCAACAACAAGCTAACATATAACCCCTTAAGGAGAGACTCAAGCTCAAACCATAACTGAAACCGCCTCGCCTATTGCCTTCCATAAAATTTATAGATACTCGTTCGCGTTATACTATACGAATACGAGAGTGGAACTGAGTCATGTTTAATTGTGTAACTAATTTGCCCAGGAACATAGAACATGGAACTATGCCAGAAATTTATTATGATTTCACGCTCCACAGAACGATTCTTCCATTTGTCTCAAATGTCCTTTGCCACTTTCCCACGAGGTACGAGCACGAGTACGAGCACGACTATACAAGGATGAGGTCCTGCCTGGGTATAATTTAGTGAACAAATGAAGACAAATGTTTGTTTTTGTTTGTATATCCCTTGACGTTCTTTGAAGAAAAATTGTTCCTTTGTGGCATAAACTGCTTAATATTCTTGATAGGGCGACTTTTTTCATTCTTATATAGATCGGATGGGTGGAAGAACACAAGAAACAGATAGTAAGCGGTATGCGGAATTGGAACTGGCCAGGATGGTAGGACAGGACAGTAAAAGCAGCAGAGGTGGCATTAAGGGTTCCCCAAGATTAATAAACATTAATTAAATTGTGTTTTAGTGACATACCAACCGAGCTGTGAATAAATTTGTAAACTTTTTTCCATTGCTTTCCATATCTATGGTTGTTGTTGTAGGTGCATGAGACGATCTTCTTGTCGACAACACACCAGAATCATAATTTTTTGTGTGCGGGTCGTCGCTCGCTGGGTCGGTCGGTCTTATACTTAAAGCAACAAGGACATTCTTACAAAAGTTGCTCCTTGCTCCTTAAGAAGTTACAAAATTACATGCAATGAATTAGAAAGTCTTATAAATGCGGGAAAGTAACAAGAGATAACAGAATTGCATTCCGTTTACACTGTTTGCATACTGTATCCACACAGTATACATATAGACACTCATCATAGATGCGAAGTGGAACTAAAAATATGGGAATTTCAAAATGAATTCATGCATTTTTAATGACATTATGGTTAGGATCTGTTGAAATGTCTATTCAGGATCTTGACTAATCTATTCCGGGTTAACGCCTTGTTTTTATCCGTCGTCCTAGGTCTGTATAACCCTAGATATACCTAAAGCTATATTTTTTATTAGATATTTTATGTGGGTGATATATTTTAAACAGAGATTTCTTAAAGGACATTTATTGTATGTCCTTTTAAATTAAAAAAAGATGCTATAGACATAAATATGTATAAACGAACATTGAATTGTAACCACTGAGATATATAATACAATATATATAAATTGCTTATTGTTTTAAAATTGCTTTTGTAATTTAATCTTCAAAGGACTTCGACTTTCTTTTAAATTTGTTTGTTTGTGTTTGTTTGTTGCTTTGCTTTATTAAGTGGCTTTTCGTAACTTGAAAAATATTTTTGTTTTCTTTTTAATTAAGTTAGAATTAAATTGCTTTTTTGAAGGAATTTTAATCATCATCAGTGTGAAATGAAAAGGGTTTTTGTTTTGGTTACGTAATTCCAAAGAAAACAAAGAGAAATTTTAATAGAGGAAGAGACTATAATTATTAATGGAAATAAGAAATAAAATTACTTTTATGACGAGGGTTGTTAAGACAACTATATAAACCGAGGAAGGGGTTATTTATACAATAAAGTCAATTAAGACGACTTTAATGTTTGGTGACAGATATAGATAAGTATATATTGCTATTATCGAAATTTATAATTTCAATAATATCATGTTTCTATGATGTGAAATAAATATAATGGTTGAAATAATTTTGTTGGTGAATAAAAGAATTTTCAAATAAGAGATTTCATTTTAAATATGCCACACTGTGGAAGCTTCTACCTTGAAAGGTGTTATCTGTTGAAATTTGACAAGCTAAAACTACGTTTAAACAATTTCAGCAACAAAAAAAGTACCTACAGCAATATTTTAGTTAAGAATACGGGCATGCCTAATTTTGCCGACTGCCATATATAACATTTCTTAAAAACGAAAATATTATAAAATAAAAAGTGCAAATAATTAAAATATTTGCTTATTTACAGTTTTGATGATTTGCTATATAAAGTCTTGTAATTTGGAATGATTTAAAAAATAAAGGCTTTCAATTTGAATTTATGGAACAATATCTCAAAAGCTATTTCGATATATCAAGGCATGATTTTAAAAACTGAACCCAATGATCCATATCCGATAGCCATTTAATAGATTGCACAGGCTATCAATGTGACATAATTTTCTCGGAAGTACAATCTGGCAAAAAATAGAAGAAATTTTGCACAGATTACAGTTTTTAATTTAAAAAATGGTGCTTTATAAATAACTTTCTCTAGAAGGCATTTGATAGTTGAGGCTTTTGTAGAACAGTCAAGAGGCTGATGATGATGCTCTATAGTTAATTACTGTTTATGTAATTTAATAAAAGATAACAATAGTGTCATGTCATGCTATAAGGCCAATTGGTCCCATTCACTAAAGCGAGAAACAAGAACCATTGGGTATCAATGACCTTAAAGCTATTGATCTTTGAAGACTATTTTAAATATTCTTCTCATCACTTTCATTAAATAATCTCGATGCTTCTCAGGCTTTGCAGATAAGTGATGTTCAAATGGTAGACATGAGCATTCAAGATGACACAAGCGTCCACATGTTTTTCTCAAAACCCACCTCTGTCTATCAACTCCTACTCTCACCTCTCCGTGGTGAACATCATCGATTGCCTAGTACCTAAACTGCAGATTATATAGGTTCCACCCCCAGTGGAAAGTTGTAAGGGGCAGCAAACGAGAGAGGGGGGAGAGGTGTTTCCGCTAAGGCACCTATCCATATTTAGACGGCAGCGGAGAAATTCTCGAGATGAAATCAACGGTGGCGTCTACAGTTCCAGTAAGGTGAAACTTCTTAGTGAACACCTTATAGGGTTTCTTCGACTGATTCGGAGCCCAGTTCTATAAGGAGCGGTTTATCCGGCTCCCCGTCCTTAGAGTTATACTAAAGATCTGGCCTTCTTGCTTGGGGGTTATGTCGTCGGGTTGACTCCCTGGCCACGTAAAAACATTATAGTTGCGAAACACCACCAAGCTTCGGATACGGACGGAATTACTCTGCATAAAAGGACGAGAGCTGCTCTTGAGCTCTATGAGCAGAATAGGCGAGAGGAACACCGCCTTCTCAGAAGGAAAAAGAGAGGGCATGAGAAGCGTGCGGTCGAAGATGTTGAGAGGTTTAAAAGCAGGAATGAGGTTCGAAAGTTTTATGAACAGGTGAAACGAAATTCACAGGTACATAAACCTAGATCCGAAGGCTGCAAGGACGAAAGAGTCAATGCTGAGGATGTGGAAGGACCACTTATGCAGACTGTATAACGGCGACCACGAACCGAATTCCGCTGTAATGCAGAATAATCCATTCAACACAGACGACGAAAGTTAACAATCCCGTCGTCCCGACTTAGACGAAGTAAAGATTACCATATCTAAGCTGAAGTCTAATAAAGCTGCTGGAGCGGATGGCTTGAATGCCGAGCTCTTTAAAGCAGCTGGAGATAAATTAATTAGGAGCATGCACCAACTTATCTGTAAGATATGCTCGGAAGAAAGCATGCCCGATGAATGGAACCTTAGAATTGTTTGCCCGATCCTGAAAAAAGGAGACCTTCTAAACTGCACCAACCATAGAGGAATCAGTCTACTTAACATAGTCTATAAAATATTCTCTGCCGAGCTGTATAGTTGCATTCCTCACCTTAAACAGTTCAACCGTAATGCTCGCGCGCATGAAAAATTCATGATGCTCCATAAAGGTTATACACAACTTAACAGAACCTTTCGATGTCAAAAAAGGTGTTAGGCAAGGTGATGCGCTGTCATGCGATTTTTTGTAACATCGTACTTAAAAGAATAGTGCAGACTCACACGTCAAGACTAGAGGCACCTTTAGAAGTTTATCCAATTACTAGCATATGCTGCAGACACTGTCATAATCGGACGAACTCAGTGTGATGTCAATGGGGCTTTTGTGAGTATTGAGGCAGAGGCGTCAAAAATGTTAATGAGGGCAAAACAAAGTACATGATGTCGTCAAGAAAGGACGTACAACACCGAAGTCTTAGTCAAAACGTCACTATCGAAAGACAAAACTTTGAGGTAGACAAGGACTTCGTCTACCTATGTAGGCTCCGCGGTACAACACCAGCGCTGAGATTAAACGAAGAATAACTAGCAATTGAGTGGTAAAGTCCTCTCTCGAAGTACCAAAGTGTCGCTATATATGACCCTTATCATCCCCGTCCTGCTATGACAAAAGCGGATGAAAGCACCTTGAGTCGTTTCGAGAGAAAAGTTCTTCTTGTGATCCACGGTCCCGTATGCATATAAGGGGATTATAGTAGAAGTAGGAACGACGAACAGTACAGACTGTACAGCGAGTTGTAAAATAAACTAAAGGTTAACCATAATTTAAATGCATAGCACAGGTTGGAGTTGAGTTCGGAAAATCAAACAGATTGTAAAAAACTGCTCCACTTTACACTTTCCATTGTTTTATGCTGTAAAGTTGACTTGCCAGAATGGCTCCGTCCAAACATCACACTCCTCCCCTCTTAGATTGAACTTTCAAATTACTATGCCTCTCGGAACGTAAGGCTAGCTCTGTTTGTGATGCAGCCTATGGTGGTTTTGATTGTTGTTGTTGTTGTTGTTTCGGATCCGGTTCTTTATGAGTCTCTTGACTCCTAAGTCGAAGTTGGTTTGAATGCCTGCGAACCGTCTTGCCATTTTCAGTTCTAACTTAATATGATAAAGAACCCGTTTGCTTGCTTATTTTGGCCGGAATCAAAATAGGTCCTATTGAATAGTTTCTTATCCAAAAAAGTTCATCGGCTTGTAATTGTAGCTCATTACCTGTAACGTGATCTTTTTTGTAACGAAGCGGTTGGCTATCAGGGTGGATTTTATCAAAGTATGTCATCGGTCGACGCTTGAACAAGATGTCTGCCGGAGATTTGCCAGTAACTGTTGATGGTGTATTATGACTAAGTAGCAGAAACCTTGCCAGGCGAAGCTTAACACATCCGTTTTTATTCCGTTTGAGATAATCCTTAGTAGTACGAACCATCCTTTCTGCTTGTCCATTGGTCGATGGGTGAAAAGGAGCAGAAAGGATGTGTGAAAAAAGATTACTTCTACAAAACTGACTGAAAACCTCAGAGGTGAAGGCTGTTTCATTGTCAGATACAATTGAATCTGGTAATCCAAGTGTTGCGAATATAGAACGAAGACTGTTGATTGCACAACTTGTGCTTGTAGTAGATACTAATTTGACTTCTAGCCACTTCGAATAAGAATTCATTAGAATAAAAAAGATCTTTCCTTGAAAGGGACCTGCGAAGTCTACGTAGGTGTGACCATGGCTTTGAAGTTTCTTCCCAAAGATGTATAGTTGACTTAGACTTCTCTGGTCGAGATTCTTGACAGGTGATGCACCTTTTTACCGTCACCGCAATGTCAACATCCATTTTCGTCCACCATATGTAGCTTCGGGCAAGACTTTTCATTCTAACCACTCCTGGATGGCCAGCATGTTAGATTTTCAGCAAATCATTCCGAGCGGCTTTTGGAACAATAATTCGGTCACCAAATAGTAAACAATCTTTATTTGCCGATTTCATGGCGACGTTGATAAAAAGGTCGGAAATCCTCCTCCAAAAGTACGGCAGGCCACCCTTTCAATGTCCAAGAAAACACCATCTGTAGAGTTGTGTCTTTTGAAGTCATCTTCGCTATATCATTTGATTATAGAATGTTTGCATCACACTTCTCCAACATATTAAATTGAAACTCGTCTGCAAATGGTGAAGGGATGGGCAGTCGGCTAAGCGCATCAGCGTTGCAATTCTTTTCACCTGATCTGTATTCTGTGCACGATCTTGAAATTATACCTATTTGAGAACACGCTCCATCGAAGCATCCTCGGCGACAGTATAATCAACGGCTTATGATCAGTGACTATTTGAAAATCCCTTCCTTAAAGAAAATTGTGAAATTTCTTAACACCTGCGATAATCGCCAAGGCAACCGTAGACCAGCCTCCTTAAGACGTTGAAAAACTTGTCCAAAAGTCTCAACGAGATGTGGGGAATCCTTGCTAGCAACGATGATGTCATCATAATAAACAATAACACCACTTATTCCTTGTAGAATGTTCTCTATTCGTTGTTGGAATATTTCGGGTCCCGCAGAAATACCATATGGAAGCCTCTTTACTTTGAACGCATTCTTATGTGTAGAAATTGTAAGTACTTTGGATGTTTCCTAATCAACAAACAACTGTTGATAGGCCTGATTCAAATCTATTTATGCGAATGTATTTCCTTTTGGAATTGAAGCTAGAATATCGCTTATTGCTGGTGTCTTGAAACAGTGCGGTGACAGTGCTTTGTTAACAGTGCACTTGGACTTGGTGACAGGTACTATAGAAGTAAGCCACTCGCTGGAGTATTCGGTTGGTTCTAAAACTCCTTGTCGAACCAATTTATCTAACTCAGCTTCAATTGCTTCTCGCTGAGCGTAAGGAACCTTCCTTGCTTGAAGTTTGATGGGTCGTACAGCCTGATCTAGATTTAATGTAATTTGTTCACCGTATATGCACCTAGTTCCTCAGAAAATAGTACTGCGTACTTTTCCAACAGATCATCTATTGGAATGCACGCTATGAACACCTTGAAGCACTATTCCCATCTTGTTAAACCAGTTAAAACCCAGCACATTTGTACGATTTCCACTTGCAATGTAAAAAGGAAGATTTTGGATGTCCTTCTTGTTGTAAACAATGTCTACGTAGGCAAAGGCTGTAATGGGAATGTGATTATTTAAATAATCAAAAAGATTTAAATCCGTGTCAAAGGTTTTGGGTAAGTTATGACTCTAATTGAATAATTTGAGTCCGTGTCAAATTCTAATTGACATTGTATACCATTGATAATTTCAGTTGCTATTTTCTTGCAGTTACCAAACCGATTTATTGCATTAACTTGATGTTTCCGTCTGCTGCTGCTGTTAGAATAACTGTTCTGCTTAGTTCGACATACTCTTTTAATGTGACCTATACGTCCACATTTGTCACATTAAGCAGTATGAAATGGACATGCTGAATTGATGAACATACTCTTGCTGCGGAACTGACTGTTAAATAACTAGTTGATTTTTGCCTACAGTCTCCGCAGCAATTGCACGGTCTTGGACTGATTTAAGGGTGAGTTTCGTTTCGGCTCAAAGACTCTGCTGCAAATGTATATTTCGCAATCCACACACCAGTCTACCATGGTTCCATCAAAATTGTAAACAATTAAAAGATGCCGAAGTTGTGCAATGTACTCTGCAACAGACTCATTGCTCTATTGATCGCGCTTAAAAAATCTATATAACGACGCAATTTCTGATGGAGCTGGTGTAAGGTATTGAGTAAGTTCTTTGATGATGGATTTGTAAGTGTGTTGCTCCAATGTCTTAGGCGAAATGAGGGATTTCACTAAGTTAAAACAATGAGATCCACAAATTGTCAGGATAGTTGCTTTCTGGATCTTGGCCGTTGTGATGCCGTTGGCTATTAAAAACATTTCAAACCGTTTTCTATATGATCCCCATGCTGCAGGGTTTGCTACATCAAATAATTCTATTGATCCAATCGATGCCATTTTGCTTGAATTCATAAGAAGATTAGAACTGAAATTAGTTTGAGTTTCTTTAGATTCTTAATCGATTTTAACCTTTTTCCCGGTTTTCGCCATGTGGTTGCTCACTAGGAACAACAACAAAAAAAAATTATTATACGACGAACAAATAAAAAAGGCTTAAACACTTGTAATAAAGTTAATTGCTCTGAAAAGCAAATTCCAAATCCTCGTCGCCAGTGAAGTGTTCTGATACCTTTTAAAATTAAAGACACATGTTAATTCAATAATTCATTTAATTAATAGTTAAGTTAAAATATAAAAGTATAAATCTTTCTATAATGGCAGCTTACGATTGAATGACTGCCAGACATTACATGTCAATGTGAGCTGTCAAAGTTGACTTGCAAGAATGGCTGCGTTCAAACATCATATTCTTCGACCGTAGCCTTAGCAGTCCTTGGCTTATATTAGCTTTCATTATTAATGGCATACCTTTCTTCTTACAATAAAATAAACCTTTCTTATTGGAGAACCCTGGTTTGTAAGTAAAGTGCTTGATCTGTTTTTCCTGCAAATATGGATATTTTTTAAAACCTACATATATGAATTGCGCTTAAGTAAAAAATGAGTTAAAATTTCCTTGAATATTGTTACAATAACCTTTCTTAAGCTGATTGGCACTTGGATCAATTGTAGTTCTTTTAATTTTTAGAAATATATGAAAACAATTAAAATCATACAAAAAAAATAACCCCATAGCTTTAAGTGACCTTCGTAAAATTCAATCACAGACCTTCAACATCATTCCAATATCTGGCCACACCAAAAACGAAATATAAAATAGAAACATTGAGTAAGCTCGTTGCACTCTCTGCAAATGCAAAAAGTTTGTTAATTGAATTTTCATAAATGACACATACATAACCCAAAGCAAAATCTGGCAAACGAAGCTCTATATAGAGTTTCTATCCATCCATATAGCTAGTCTATGTATTGTATAGTTTTTAGCTTTTTGCACTGTTTTGGATTCTCTGTTCGACTCTAGGATGCCAAAGGCAGATGATGATGTTCATACCGCCCATATAACTAGTTTTTAAATTTATTCAGTGCTCGAAAGTCATCAACTGTTACTCGAAACGCCTTTTGTCACTCTCTCTGGAAATATAAAAAAATCAAAATAATCAAAAAACTCTAAAAGGCAGATTCATATGCGATGCTCAATTTTTTTAAACTTCGATATTCATCTGTATCCTTACATCTACATTTGTTATGGTTGTTAAAAGCTTTACTTGGACAAGATTGGTTAATATTTTTTTAGCTTCATATACTCAATTTTTTAGTTAAAATATTGGGTTAACCAAGTCAACTTGAAGGCTAACTACTAAAAGTAAATTGGATTCAAGTAAATGTATACAAAGCATGGCTTCAAAACCAATGAAACCAAAACTGAAAACATCCAATAATTGGTAGCCTTAAAATAAGGAAGTTGAATTTTGTTCATAATAAGTCAAAATAGTACTCACCGAACTTCAATAAGAATAGATTTTAGATTAGATTAGATTAACAAATGTTTTATTTTTCTTTAAGTCTTATGCAGATTATATATATATATAATAATAAACTAACATTTTTAGAGCATGGCCTAAGCCGTCTGCCAGTTGACAATATAAACTTTAAAGTAGATTTTAAGTAATTTTTTTTTGTATTTAAAAAAGTTCATCTGTAATTTTTTTTCTATATGAAAGAGCAAGCTTGACAAATTGAAACAGGACTTTCCAATCAGCTCCATTGAGAATGGTTATCATTTCATCTTCACTCAGTAAACTCTTCCCAAAAACACTCCTCCGAGATTCCATTGAGATCGGGCATCTGCAAAGGAAGTGGTAGATGTTTTCCCTTTCTCCTTGGTTGCACAAATTGCAGATTTCCGAGCGTTCTTCTCTATGCGGCATAAAGTTGAGTGGCAGCAACTCTCCTCTTGTTTTTAAAACCAGTGACATGAGGTCGGATGAGTACTCTTCCTTGAAATAACTTCTGGTTGCAAGATTGTAATCGAGCATTGCGTAAATACGTCTGCTTGTCGACTCTCTAGCTTTTGTAATGAATTCCTCTCTTTTCTTCACATCAACTGCACTAATGAGATCATAAAGTTCAGCTTTCCATTGATCTGGCCTATTTTCGTTTAGAGTTAGCTGACGGTCACAAAGAGTAGCTAAGCTACTCCAGCTCTCGAACCAAGATGACTTCCTTCTTAAAATGACCATAGTTATTTTTTTGGGCAGCCTGTTCTCGTTCATGGTTAACGTCTTTATTATGTAGTCTACTTGCATTTTAAGTGTCGAAATGAATAGAGGAGGAAGACCCGTCTCGAGCATGAGAATGTGATTTGGAGTACTGTTTGGAAGCCTTAAAGTTCTCTTTAGAAAATATCTCAAAAGATATTCCACCTCACTGAATTCTTTGTGACCCCATACTTGTGCGGCGTAGCACATAACTGCCTTCGCCGTTGTTTCAAAAATTCGGAACTTTGAATTGAAATGAACGTCTTTGTTGTGCATAATGAACTTCCACGTTGCATTTAGTGCATTTTTTGATTTGGCTAGTTTCTCTACAATGTGGTTTCTCAGATTCAGATTTCTTGATATCTTTACTCCTAGGTAGTTGTAGTCACTTACTACTTCGATTTCCTTGCTATCAAATCTCCACTTTTCGTTGCGACAGTTTGGGCCTCCACCGTTACGAAAAATCATAACCTTGGATTTGCTAAGGTTTACCTGAAGCCTCCATTTGTAGCAGTATGCAGCTATTCTGTTTATCATCAACTGGAGACTTTCAGGCGTTTCAGCAAATATAACAATGTCATCGGCGAATTTTAAGGATTTCACTAGAAGATTTGATGTAACTTTTGCTCCACCCTGTAGATCGTCCTCCATGTCGTCTATGAAGAGTGCAAACAAAAGAGGGCTTAAGTTGCAACCTTGTCTTACTCCTACTTCCACTACGTATGATTCCGCTATATCGTTGTTGAAAGAGATTGCAGATGTTGTAGATTCAATAAGAATATAATTATGTAATTAATGAAGGTTAAAAGGGTGTGGAGTTCTTTTATTAAATCAATTTATATTATTTAAAATTGGGGCTGTGATAGCTTAAGTTAATATGGTACAGTGCCTTTACCATCTACATTTTTGTTATATTTAGTATGAAATGTTATATAGATTTGTATTTCTTTAAAGGAAATTTAAATGATTTCTTAGAAAAAGTACCAATTTTATAAAATTCTAAAATCTGTTTATTTTTTTGTTGTTAAGATTTGGTGTCTATATTTATGTTCCGAAATTTATATAGTACGTTTAATACCAATTATGTGTGGAAGTCTATTTCTTTTGCATGGGCACCACGGGCACGCTTGTAGAAGTCCAGACGCTGAACCCAGTTTTTAACGGTTTTTAAGCATAAATCGGCCGATAATGTTGAAATTTCACGTTTAATATTCGTATGAAGTTCATTAATCGTCGCTGCCTTGTTATCATATACCATAGACTTGACCTAGTCCCACAGAAAATAGTCTAACACCGTCAAATCGCACGACGAGACGTCTTAGCGACTGGACTATTTCATTAGATAACACGCTTTCCAAACTTGGTTTCCAACAAATTGATTGTAACAATCGCTTTGTGACTTGTGGTGCCGTTCTGTTAGAATCACATGTTTTCCAAGTCCATTTCACCCAATTGGGCCAAAAATATTCGGCTATCGTTAAACGGTAACGATCCCCATTCAAAGTAACGTGCCGATCTAGATCATCACGCAAGAAGTACGGCCCAATGACGATGGCGGCCTATAAACCACACCAAACCCTAATTTTTTTCGGGATACAATGATGACTCATGGAGTAGGTGTGGATTGCTGCCTGTCCAATACAGTATATTATGTTTATTGACGAAGTCATTCAGCCAGAAATGAGCTTCATCGCATAAGATGATTTTTTTCGATAAAAATCCGAATCATTTTCAAGTTGTTGCTCAGTCCAATTCACGAACATACGACGCTTCTGGTGGCCAAGCGACTACAGTTATTGCGTAAATTTAATTTTGTAAGGATGTAGCCCAAGATCTTTTGCAAAACTCGGCACATCTAAGTCACGGAAATGCCCAACGCTTGAGAATGACGTGTGAGAGACACATTTAGGCTTTATACAACTAAAGCCTCAGCAACAGCAATATTCCCGACACTACTGGCGCTTCTTTGTCTAACTAGCACGAAATAATTATGTACTGTGCCGTCGTCCTGCCTCATGGTTTCGAGGTTGACTTATTGAAAAAAATTATAAAAAGCCATGAAAATCAGTAAACATACAAATCGACAATTGAGTCGGTATTTATATACGATAAAAAGTTTTGAGTAAAAGTAAAAATTATTTTATAAAAAAATGATGCAATTGTAGATAAAGCTCGGTGGTTTGAGCCCCACATGAAATCGGACGACCACTTCTAGGGTTATCTTCCCTAGTTCGTACCACATCAAAGACCTAAATGAACACACCATTGAAGATATGGTACCACGGGGTATGTTGCAGCGCCATGGTTAATTACATGAACATATATGGGATGGCCTCCTTGTGAGAGTATCGTGGTGGCTGTGGTTTATCCTGTATGCATTTAGATAGACAAAACCAAGACCAAAGGTTAACAAATTGGTACATTTGTTAAGTCTTTCTAGCTTAGAAAGAGGAACTCACTCGAATCATTTCACCAAAGAAGAGTGGGTAAATCTTGTGAAATACTTTAAGCGAATTTCAAAAACTAAGCGTCAGAACAATTTCAGGGGGCAACAAGTTTAAAAGCTTTCTCATGAAATGACAAACCTTACTGAAGAGAAATGTTAAAAGAACGGCAAGAAATGTGTCTGTTGAAAAACCCTATACCGTTCAAAAACTTTTTCACTTGCGTGCTCGGACAAAGGATCATGCCTTAAGCAGTCTCTAAATTTGAGATTACAGATAATAATTTCGAGGCTGCGGTGGCAGCTCTCAAAGAATACTATGAAAACAAAAGAGTTTTAGTGAATAATCTTCTAAGTGTTTTGCTGGGTCAGTCACGCATAACGGTTGAATCTGCAGCTGCATTAAGGAATTGCAGAGCAATATAAATGAAGCGATTATAGTTTTAGGTTCGTATAATATAGAGGTGAAAAAGTGGGATGCACTGATAATCAACGTGTGTGCGACTCGTCTTCCGCCACAAACTTTATCCCTTTGGGAAGAATCCCTTGAATATCCCATGGAAATTCAATCATGGGAAAAAATGAACAGCTTTCTCGCAAATAGGTACAGGGTTCTAGATAACGTTTCGGATATGCACAAAGAAAATAAATTATCAAAAGTTTCGGTTTCTAAACAGCAGCCTACAGGTACTATTCCTCGTGTTCGTACTCATCACGCTCAAGTGAATTCGCAATGTAAGGTTTGCAAAGGGGTCATGGTATTACGTGTTTGCCCAGACAGTTTTCCTTCCATATACGTAGAGTTGGAAAATGCTCAAACATTGTTCGACTTTCCCTTAGCCGATCCGTGTTTCAATCAAAGTGCCAAGGTTGATGTATTGATTGGTGCAGATTTATATCCGTTTATTATTCGCTATGGATTATAACCCAATGTGTTTCAGAGCATTTTGGCTCAAAACACGGTTTTCGGATGGGTATTGCTTGGCCCGTTAAAAAAACCCAGCTCTCAATATAATTCTCAGTGTTCTCGATCGTTGTCTTTTTACAATGAAATATCGTTGGATGCGGAGATCCAAAAATTTTGGCAGATTGGAGAGCTTCCACAAAACCAAATTTTAACAGCCGCAGAACAATACTGTGAGAATCTTTTTGAAGAAACCACGTACAGAGATAAGACGGGTCGGTATGTGGTAAGACTGCCATTCAAGGACGATTCTCTTCACAATACAAGGTTAGGGAAATCACATGAAATTACAAAACGACAATTTCTTAGAAATGAAAAGAGGCTTTGAGTTAACCCAACATTAAAAAATGAGTACGATTCGGTGTTGTCGGAATATATTGACTTGGGACATATGAAGCCAAGTGGTTCGGCGGATACATTTCTTGAAAAGGGGGCATCATATGTTATGCCACATCATGCAGTGATAAAATTAGAAAGCCTGACAACAAAAGTTCGCGTTGTTTTCAACGCATCGCTTGCCTCTTCAAACGGGAAGAGCTTAAACGACATTTTATATCCAGGTCCGGCACTCCAAACAGATATTACGCTCTTAATGCTAAATTGGCAGCTTTATAAGTTCGTGCTTAACAGTGATGCCGAGAAAATGTATCGGCAGATAAAAATATACCCTGATCAAACTCGTTTTCAAAAAATTTTGTTCGCGAAAATCCGAAAGATCCTCTTACCGTTTTCGAAATATTGACGCTCACATTTGGCGTTTCGTGTTCGCCATATTTTTCATTTCGGTTTAATCATTTCCACAGTCAAATCCTATCACGAAACGTTCAGTGCTATCAGTGATTGCTAAATTGTATGATCCCATAGGGTGGTTGGCCCCTATTGTGATCACTGCAAAAATACTAATGCAACAAATTTGGAAGGATAAGACTGAGTGGGATAGTGGACTTTTTCCTGACACTGAACATAGGTGGGAAGTATTTGTGGCAAGTTTACCTGAAATTGAAAAGATACGTATCCCACGATGGGTGTAATACATGTAGGAAAATAAAAGAGCGATGAATTTATTAATTCATTACAATTTAATATTTATTAGAAATTCGTTTAATTAGTATAAGAAAGTTGATTAAAAAAAGGAAATTGTATTAGTAAGTACGTATGTAAGTAAGTATTATAAGTAAACTGCTTGTTCTTTACTGCTTGACGGCTGGTTCGTAAAAGAGAAAGATTTTAAATTTTTTAATAGTCAGGTAAACTAAACGTAAGTGGCTTCAAAGATTATTTTAAAGAAGCAAATAACAAAAGAATTTGGAGATAGATAAAAGGATAACAACGTTATTGATTTAGGGTTGAAACAGAATGCAATGTGTCCCGCCTTCGACTCTACACCCGGCCATCCTGCTAATCATTCGACTCGGACGATGATAAGTCTTCATTGCCATTAGTCCAAGGCTTCATAAACTCGCAACTGGTTCTTGTTATGTTTGGACCCTCTGAAGATGGTGAACACTTTTTCACTGAATACCTATTGCCTCTACCTTTGGATGTCACTTCGTAAGGTCCTAGAGAGAGAGAAGCTAATTTGTTACCAGTTACAAATTGTGTCCTTTTAATTGCAACAATGTCTCCGATGGCGTATTCTTGTGGTATTTTTCGTTTCTTGTTAAATGTTATTTTGTTTTCGGCTTGAATTTTTTCAATCTGTTGACGAACGTCTAATCGAATCTGTTCTCTGTTGTCACAGAAATTGTTTGTAAATTCTTGTTGGATTAGTTCTCTGATCTCCAGATCTTCTTTTTTGCGGATGGGTACTCCAAATAAAACCTCGAACGGTGTTCGATTAATAGAACGATGGTAGGTGCTATTTATGGCGATTTGTACGCTTCCAACAAATTTGTACCATTTTTCTGGTGATGCGGCTGATAATCTTTTGAGAACTTCCAAAATAACACGATTTGCTCTTTCAGCTTGGCCGTTACTTCTGGGCATACCAGTCGTGATCAAAATATGTTCGATGTTCTCATCTCTGCACTAACTCTTAAAAACTTCTGAGGTGAAAGCACTTCCACGATCGGTGATAATACGACGAGGGTTACCGAACACTTGTTGCTGCTCCTTCAGTCTTCTTAGCGTTTCATCTGCTGCTACGGTTTTGGTAGTTAAAATCCATGTGTACTTCGAAAATCCATCTATAGCTGTTAAAATGTACTTGTACTGTTTTTGTGTAATGTCAATAGGACCTATATGATCCAAGTGGAGAGTGTCAAGAGGCTTTTCTCCTTTATCTAGTTGTTCTATGTAACCTTCTTGTTTTCCACATTTGCGATTAGCTAAAATACACTTAACACAGCAATCTATGCAACTCTGGATCTTTTGTCTTAACCTTGGGATGTAAAATTCTTGTGAAATTAAAGCGAATGTTTTAGCAACACCAAAATGACCTTGTTCGTGTTTTAATTTAATAATTTCCTTTTCCATAGTACGTGGAACTACTAAAAGTTCATAACCTTTTTCTTCTTTAAATAAGAACTCACCTTTTACTAAGAAATTATCGTACGCCTTCTGCTTAAGAATTTAATTTATGGACTTTATGAAATCATCTCCTTCTTGGTTTTTTCTTAACCTTGTCAATAGCTCAGGTTGCACTGCATAAACGACTGGATATCTACTCAAGGTATCGACGTGTGTCATGCGCTTACCCGGTCGATGCTCTACGAAATAATCGAAATCTTGTAAGTACATTATCCATCTACTTACGGAACTTGGTAAATCCGTCTTTAAAACGGTTTGTC
This sequence comes from Eupeodes corollae, assembly GCF_945859685.1. Taxonomy (NCBI): domain Eukaryota; kingdom Metazoa; phylum Arthropoda; class Insecta; order Diptera; family Syrphidae; genus Eupeodes; species Eupeodes corollae. The sequence continues at coordinate 26,112 of NW_026605207.1, forward strand.
GAAAAGCGATGCAATCTGTGACTACTTTGAATTTTTTTCCTAAAAGGTAGACTCGAAATTTCTCACATGCTTTGTAGACGGCATGCACTTCTAGAATATAGGAATGCGTTTTCTCTTCTGCCGGAGAATTCTTTTTGCTGTAGTAAAATATAGGATGCATTTTTCCGTTGTTGTCTTCTTGCATTAGTACGGCACCTATGCCCAGCTGACATGCATCCGTGTGAATTTCTGCTGTGGCATCTTGTCTGTAAAGGGCGAGAAGAGGGTTATTAGTTAATGCATTTTTCAATGCTGTGAATGCTTGTCGCTGAGGTTCGCCAAACACAAATTTAATCTCTTTTCTTGTCAAATCTGTAAGAGGTCGAGCCATTAGTGAATACCCATTTATGAATCGACGGAAAAATCCACTAAGGCCAAGAAATGCTTGGATGTCTTTTACTCTTTTCGGCTCAGGAAAGTTTTCTATTGCTTTAGTTTTTTCTAATGATGGACGCAGAGTTCCCTTTTCGATAACATGACCCAAAAATTCAACTTTTCGCTGCAGAAATCTACACTTTGGCCACTTGAATATGAGATTGAAATCTGCTGCAACTTTGAGAACCATATCCAATTTTCTTAAGTTTTCCTCTTCAGTTTCTGCCCAAATAATAAGGTCATCCACGTAAACTTCTAAGATTTTCTTACTTACCAGTTCACGAAATATGATTTGAATGTATCGTACAAACACTGCGCCAGCATTTTTGAGGCCAAATGGCGTGAAATTAAATTCAAATAGACCATCATCGGTTACGAAGGCTGTATATTTCTTACTTGTTTCTGCAACTGGAACGTGAAAGTAGCCGTTCTTTAAATCCAATGTAGTGAAGACTGTAGCATCTGACAAATTATCTAAAACGACGTCAATTAATGGAAATGGAAAACTGTCTCTAATAGTCTTAATATTTAATTTTCTAAAATCGATGCAAACTCTGTGCGATCCATTTTTCTTTTTGACGACGACGACTCGACTACAATAAGGTGAATTAGAATAGCGTATCACACCTTCATTCAGCCATGTTTCCACCTGCTGCTTAACCACTTGCTTTTCGGTCATAGGAAGACGCCGCGGTGCTGTGTAGACTGGAACTTCATCGTTAAGCAATTTGTTCATTTCGATGGGACAGCGTTTCGTCTTAATGGGAACATAGTTTTGTATTCGGCGATGAATATCTTCGGCGTATTTCAGTGGGACTTCTATCTCTGAATTTTCGTCAATGGCAACTTGCATCATTAGGTTTTCGGGTTCTATTTCATGAAAAGTCGGACCATTTTTGTCGAAAACCACCTTCGCTTGTGAAATTATGTCATTTCCAATTATGGCTTCAAAACTTAGAAAACTTAGCAGAGTTATTCACAACGAGAAGGGGAGATTTGAAACTTATGTGGTCGACAAACACATCTGCATCAAAACTGCCAATAGATTGAGGCTTTGCTGATTCTAATCCCACAAGTTTAATTTTGGTGTTATGCAACTGTGTTTTCCCTAATTTTTTAAAAGCGTTTTCTCTCAAGAGGGAAACCTGGGCACCCGTGTCGATCAATGCTTGGAAAGAGAAATTATTGATTAAAATAGTTTTGCAATTTAGCACTGATATCGAATAAGTTTCTTTTCGTACGTAACCTGCATTTTTAGTACACGTGTTAGACATAATGGCCTTTTCCATTGCACTTAAAGCACTTCGTTTCTTCTTTACAATCTTTTCTCTGATGATCTCTAGCTCCACAATTGAAACAATGCCCTGAAGAGCTCCTGCCGTTGTTCTTCTCTAAGAATGATTGATTTTGAGGTCTTGAGTTTCTGTTGTTGCTGCTGCTGCCACCGAAACTGCTGCTGCTCCCACTGCTACTGCCGAAACCGCCAGAACTTGTACCACTTATTTTGTATTTATATTTTTCGTGTATTTCGTAAAGCTCTTTTAACTCAGAAATTGTTTTTGCGTTATATAACATTACTTTATGCTCTTCGCGCCCTGGAATACCATTTATAATGAAAAAATTAAAGACTTTTTGTCAGCGTCTGCCAATTGGCTAATTTCGTGCATTTTATAAATATATTCGCGGAATTTTTCGTTTTTTTGCATTCTTCGACGTTGTAATTGATTATAAACGTAATTGATAATAAACTGCTGAGCTTAGCTTTGAAATCTTCATACGAGGTGCACACACATGTTCTCATAAAGCTTTGTGCGGATCCTCTTAACTGTTTTTTCCCAATTATATATTTCTCTATGTCACACCATTGCATCAATTTAGAGAGTTCTTCGAATTCTTTAAACCACGATTTTACTGAGAGATTATCGTCTCCGCTGAACTTTGAAACCAAGTTGTCTATGTCTTTCACAGAAATTCGACATGATGTACTCGCTTCGTCACCTTCAGTTTTTGCATCGTTCACTGGCATGATTACTTCTCTTGTTAATTCTTCTGCGTCTTCGTACCCGTCTTCTAAACTTTCTGAACCCTCTGAATCGTCTTCTTTATTTTTTGTGTGCCTTCTTAAACGAGCAATCAATGTAGCTTTGTTACCTCTTGTGTCCAACGATAAACTAAATAATTTTACTTTTAATTGTTCGACGGTCAACTTGTTAAGCATAATCAACTGAAAGACTAATTAAATAAGTTAGTTGAGCCCCCAAATATGTAGGAAAATAAAAGAGCGATGCATTTATTAATTCATTACAATTTAATATTTATTAGAAATTCGTTTAATTAGTATAAGAAAGTTGATTAAAAAAAGGAAATTGTATTAGTAAGTACGTATGTAAGTAAGTATTATAAGTAAACTGCTTGTTCTTTACTGCTTGACGGCTGGTTCGTAAAAGAGAAAGATTTTAATATTTTAATAGTCAGGTAAACTAAACGTAAGTGGCTTCAAAGATTATTTTAAAGAAGCAAATAACAAAAGAATTTGGAGATAGATAAAAGGATAACAACGTTATTGATTTAGGGTTGAAACAGAATGCAATGTGTCCCGCCTTCGACTCTACATACATTCCACATGCTGTTTCACAGCTACACGGATTCTGTGACGCTTCGGAAAAAGCCTATGCGGCATGTATTTACTTACGGGTGCAACACCGTGATAAGATGACCTCCCATCTTTTGTGGGCGAAATCAAAGGTATCGCCAGTCAATACTATATCGTTACCCAGGTTGGAGTTGCAAGGTGTAGTTCTTTTATCCAAAATGATAAATTTACTGTCCAAGTCTCTTCAAATTCAAAATATTTCATCAGTCAATTTGTGGATAGATTCCACAATCGTATTAGCCTGGCTTCAAAAACCACCTAGTACATGGAAAACACTTGTGGCCTATAGAACGGCAGAAATTTTAAAAAATACGATGGCAACGGAGTGGTCGCATGTAATTTCGTGCGAAAATCCAGCTGATCTAGCTGGATAGTTCTTTCCCGATACTTCTTCCGTCAAAATGTCTCTTCGCTCAGCTGTATGTACAATATGTACATGAGCTCTCACTACATGGTGAAATTCAGCTTATGATGCGCATGATAAGATCCGAATATTGGATACCCCAAATTAAGAACCTGGTTAAAAAATGTATTATAAAATGCCCAGTATGTATTCGATACAAAAAACACGTTCAAACCCAATTGATGGTTGCATTACCCGCAGAAAGAACGGTAATAGGTCGACCTTTTACAAATACGGGAGTAGATTTTGCCGGTCCATTTCTTATTAAGACGTATTATGGTCGAAAATGCCGTTTTGACGTACGTATGTTTCTTTGTTTGTTTCGCTACCCGTGCCATACACTTTGAACTTGTTAGTGATTTAACAACCCAAGCATGCCTTGCGTCATTTACGCGTTTTATTTCTCGTCGAGGAACTCCAGAACAAATGTTTTCAGACCATGGCACTAACTTCGTGGGTGCTTCTAAAGTGCTTTTATCTGACTTCCACAAATCACTTGTACATAGTCCTACCGCAGCCGCTCACAACTTTTCGAAGGTTAAATGGAACTTTATTCCTCCCGGTTCACCTCATATGGGTGGGTTGTGGGAAGCGGGAGTTAAAAGTTTTAAAAGACATTTTTGAAAATTAGCGGGTAGTGTAGAGTGTACTTTAAATTCACGACCATTGTCACCGATGTCTGAAAACGTGTCAGATATTGTTCCTCTGACTCCTGGTCATTTCCTCACCGGAGGAATGTTAACAGGTTTGCCAGAACCATCTTATATAGATCAATCACTAAGTATCATGAATTGGTGGAGAAAATTGCAAATTCTGCATCATCAATTAAGCGCTCATTGGAATGAAGAATATTTGAAAGAGCTCCATAAGCGTTATAAATGGAAATATCCTGAAAGAAATATTCAAATCGATGATCTCGTTATCATTCGTAGTGAGAATTTGCCACCCAACTAGTGGCGCCTTGGGAGAGTCATCAATGTGCACGCCGGACATGATAACAAAATTCGGGTTGCGGAAGTTCGAACCGAAAAGGGAATCGTCACTCGTTCTATTGCCAAACTTTGTATCCTTCTTCCTCAGAAGTAAAATGAAATCGTTTATTATTTCCCTTTCGCCTTATGATTTGAGTATTATCGAAACATTCGTGAAAGGGGATAAAGGGGAATTGCGTATCACTCATTTAAAAACAAAACAAAAAAATAATTATAAACCCGAGTTTTTGTATATAGATACTTACATTATTTATGATAACTAATTATTAAGTATGAATATTCAAGCACATGAATAAAATTTTGTATCTCGTACCTTTAAATTTTGCTAAATTAAATCATGTAAAAATTATACCTATGTATCATTAAAATTTGAAATATATTTTTCACAATTTCCAAATTAATTGTTCAGAAGTGTTGGTGGTTTAAGATTTGTTAACTTTGCAAACAAGGTTGCAAGGTGGGCGTTAATGTTCAGGTTATTAAACAAGTCTTTGTTGTTTCGATTCCTCCTGGTCCGAAAAGCAGAGCTAGTTCATTATATATGAACTTGTTCTATGTGCCATGTGCAATGTGCTAGTATAACTCATTCTTATTCGCTTATAAACCACCGCCATCGCAACCTCTCATAAACCACCACCATCAATAAGAAAATTTTAGAAATTAAAGTTTAAAAAAAAAAGTATAAAAGTGAATTGCAATAAAGAGCAAGAATTTGTAAATAAAAATGTTTTAATGATCAAATGAGGAATTTAGAAACTTAAAGGTGAATCAAACAGTTGGAATTGACTCCGGTAGTCTAACTGTAATGACTCTGCAGTTGTCCTATTGACAAACGCAGTTGTCATATTGACTACAAAGTGGTTAATATGATGACTTTTTTCTTTCTGTGTGTAATATGAAGTCGATATTTTAAGCAGTAAATTTGTGCGTTGATTACGGTCTGCAGGCGGTCTGCTTCAGGCCTAAAAAATGTACCATCGACCAAATGTTCACTCTACTCCAAATCCTAGAAAAGACTCAAGAACATAACATCAAAACACACCATCTTTTCCGATTTAAAAGCAGCTTATGACAGTGTAGACAGGAACGAACTATACCGTGCCATGTTGAGTTTTGGTCCCCCTCCAAACTAATACGACTTAACAGGATGACTGGAAAATGCTCGTTGCTGCCTCATAATTGGAAGAGACTCGGCCGGAACCTTCGAAACCACCAGAGGACTTCCACAAGGCGATGTTTTGTCATGTAGCTGCTTCAATATTGTTCTTGGAAGAGTGTGGCGCCAATACAAGTGGCACCATCTTCCATCTTGGATATGCATATGACATGGGAAGAACCAAACGAGCAGTTACGGGTGCCTTCTCTAATATCGAGTCTGAGGCGAAGAAAATGTGTCTTGACATTAACGAGGACAAAACGAAGTATTTACTGTCGTCAAATAGAGTTGATTCACACCGTAGACTTCGTCAAAACGTGAAAATTGACATAACATCGAGGTGGTAAACGAATTTGTTTATCTGGGTATTGCTGTTAATTTTGCAAATGCCATCAGCGCGGAGATCAAATGTAGAATTACCCTTGCTAATCGCCGTTTCTTTGGCCTAAGCAAGCAGTTGAATAATAAGGCCCTATCGCGAAGTACCAAAGAGACACTGTACAAAACTTTAATCATCCCAGTATTGCTGTATGGTGCAGAAGCATGGACCGTCTCCCAAGCGCATGAAGGATCTTTTATAGTATCTTCGAGAGGAAGGTTCTGCGTATGATCTAGGGTCGGGGTTATGTCGACAGGCAAAGGAGAAAATGTAATCAGGAGTTATACGAGCTGTACAGCGACTTGCCTCTGGTCAAAACACTGCGTGTTCAACGCTTAAGATGGTTAGGGCATGTGGGCATGCGAATGAACATCGAAGCTCCAGCCTGTAAAGTATTCAACGCAAAGCCTGAGGGAATAAGAAGCAGAGATAGTCCTCATCTCCAGTGGAGTGATCAAGTTGAGGCCGACGCACGTCAACTTTGTATTCGAAACTGGAGGCAGCAAGTTAGAGATCGAGTAAGCTGGCGAAAGTTATACGAGTAACTTGAGGCCCAAGAGCACAATGCGCTGTAGCGCCAACTAAAGTAAGTAAGTAAGTAAATTTGTGCGTTAACTTTTCAGTGAGCAAAACAAATGAGCTTAAATAAATCCACCACACCACCAAAATTTCGGTTCAAATAAAAAGTGTCCAATTTTAAGAACAAATCCACACAAATAATCAATCATTTTGACAGTTTAATTTCAATAATTTTTCAATTTTACTTGTTTCAGTTTATGTCTAGCCTACATCAATGTTGACAACCAAATTTCATTTATGTGCTCGTTAAATATTTTATTAGCTCTGTCAATTTAATACTTAGACCTACTTAAAAATTCCACTTTCAATAAAACAAGAAATTTTATTTGAGATTGGAAATTCACGTACGCATATTTCCATTATATTTTCATAGAATTGGAAAATGAGAATTAAGATGTTAAAATTTAATGTTTAAAACTTGTTTTTAAAATATGAAGAAAAAAACAAAAACAAAAGCACTTTTCTTTAGCTCTTCAAGGCACATAAGTAGGTGCTTTATTAAATTTATTATTTTCAGCGACTAGACGCCTTGAGCTATAAAGTAATAAAATAAAAAATAAAAAAATAATGTGCGTTATTAATTCACTGATGGTGGATTTTATTATGTTTATTATTTTAAAGATTAATACAATGAATTAAAACCTTGTCTCTTAAATAAACAAAAGTAGAAATTGAAATTTAAAATGTACCTACGTACATACATATAAAGAAACATAAATATACAAAAACAGAGCATGTTCTCATAAAATTAATGTTTAATTCTAGGAAATCCACCAGTGTAAATGGATTTTCGTCTATACCCACCCTCCAACCTTCCCAACATATATATTTTATATAAACACACGACTCACGACCCACCCCAAAGCAATGAAACCTTTCTACTGCCTTTAGGTAGATGTAGAAACAAAGATTAATCCAAATCATAAATAAATTCAAAAAATAAAAAGTACAAAAATACAAGAAAAAAAAACATCGTTTTCATTCGAATTGAATCCCACGTAGACAAAAGAACACGATGACGCATCTTTAAATGCGTGCGCTCCTCTTAAGCTCCTATAACGAAATCCAATTAAGCCAAAAAGATGAGGGAACATTTTTGGAATTTTCAAAACCAACGCTACTCCTTGAGCATAAATTGAATTCGTGTATATTCGTGTCCTATAAGTTGAAGCTCAGAGAGGTGGAATTTCCTTCCGATGCTACCCTGATCGTCATCTTCGCAATACTCGTACCTAACTCGGGGTATTCTCGGGACTGGGGTTGTTGTATACGAAAAGGAATTTCATTAATAAAACTGAAGTAACACACCGGTTGGCATTGGCAGGCTAGGCAGGAAGACTAAATGTAGTAGGTTGGTTTGTACATCGTGATGAGGGTTGGAGGTAGGTATAGGTCCTCTGAATCCACGTCTGATTCTTAACCTTCTATTTGTCTTTGTCTCTTTCTCTCCGTCACGCATATCCCTGACTTTTGGTCCTATAGTAGAAGGTAGGTAGGTTAGGTACTTATGTATATAGCAAGTAGTGAAGACTTTCTTGTTGTACTTCCAAATAAGTATTCAAACTGAGTCCTGGACGGTTGACAAAATGTGGGGTGGCATGACATGTACAGATATAGTAGAGAAAAACTGAGGATACACACATACACACTCTTATAGCAATTTATTCGACTCACGTTTCTGTCAAACAAAAGTGATTTTCAGCTTTTTTTGGGAGAGTTTTAATTTGTAGGCTTTCATGATGTTTGATTCTGTGAAAAATGATATACGTTAGGTTGGTGGAAGTTTATCTAATCACAGGTGGCATTAGGATACACCATGAGGATACAGGTATCTTTTTATATGTATACTCATATACCTACACAAGAGTACCTGAGCCTATATGAAGAAGAAAATAAATACTTGTCGTCCTTAAGCCTTTATAATTGTGGGATATTTTATTTTAAGTACGTAGCCTGGGAAGTAATGTTTGTTTGCGTTTGGTATTTTTTTAAAAAGTCAATAATTATTTGGGTGTCCTTATTAAAAATACAATTCTATCGATTTCAATAAAGTAATTTTAAAAACTAAATTAATGAGGCTAGAATGAAATTTTCACAGTCCAACGATTTTTTTTATTAATTTAATATTAAACCTATCTTAAAGCTAGACAAAAATTCATAAAACAAGCCTAATTAACCATAACTTACAACTAACTTACTGGTCCAATACGAATACTCTAAGTTAAACTTGATACTAATGCCTTTCGGCCCTAAGATCTATTTAACTTCAATTCAATTTTATTTATTTTTGTATTTATTAGAAAATTAAAAAAAAAACTAATGTCAATATCCTTTTGGATTTTCACCTAAAAACTATTTAAAATAAGGTCCTAAAATAAAACTTAAAACCAACTTAAACTACCTATTCTAATTACAAACTGCTTAAAACTAGAACAACCACAGCAGCAAATCTAACTATCTAACATTTGTTGTTTTTCATTTTTTATTTTCCTTTTTTTTATTCCATGTTTTTTATATTTATTATGCCTATTCTACTGAAAACTAAACCCTAAGACTATAAAACAAGTATTTAAGACGGCAAGGCTTAAAACCCCATCCCGACTACCCACTATCAAGTGCCGATTGAAGCCACCAAAACTGGTTCAACTGCTTCAGCCTATCAGTTCGGTCCCGTTCGAACACCGCCCTACTGAACCGAAGGAGCTATTCTTCGCCCTATGGCATGACGTCCCGATTGTACAGGAGTTGCCTATCCACGATTTGTCGTCTGACGTGGTAGATTAACGGAACTGCCAAGCTATCCTGTATCAGACCGCATTTGTCTAAAAAGAGGAATGCCTCTGGTGGAATGAACCCGCTCAAGCTTGCACTTTCAAAATACTCATCATTCGGATAGAACGCCCCGAAAATTAAATTGTTGGTCGAAGACATAGCTCTTGCAATGTGACCTCGAACGAGTTTTATCACGGAATTGTCAATTCTGTTGATCCGAGCCTCGTTGTATAGGACCTCGTTGGAATAGTAATGCACATAAGAAGATTCGGCTGTTCGATATAAGCCGGTACAGCGTCGTAAACACTGCCGCTCGAACACCCGAAACTTTTCCGTCTGGGAAGGACCATTTTCAAACCACACAGGACTACCATTAAATATCATTGGCGGTATTAGGGCCATGTAGCAAATTACCTTCACCCTGGGGTCAAGCCGACTGCTAAAAAACAGCCGTTTCGTGGCCCTAGCCAGCGTAGTCCGAATTGTCTCCGACTTATGGTTATGGACATTTATTTTCAGTTTCCAGTCGTCGCAATATCGCTGAATCTTGTCGAAAACACGTTGCAAGAGAATTATAATAACCTCAACTTTTCGGGTCGTTTTGTACGCAGTTTGATCGTCGGCGTACGTAATTGCCTTTGTAAGACTATCTATCAGATCGCTAGTGTAAATGCTGAAGAGAATCGGCGAATTCACGGCTCCCTGTTGAAGACCATTTTTAATTAAGAATGTTGTGGTAGAAGTTACATTGCCACTTTTGTATTCCAAGATTAGTCTTACATATGAGGTAAAAAGCGATTTAAGAGCAAAAGTGTCTTTAAAGTGCATGCTATTGTGTTTGATA
>NW_026605208.1:0-49343 GCF_945859685.1 Eupeodes corollae
GCTGAAATTTCAGGATTGTGATCTAGGAATCATTCCCTTTCCATTGGTGTGCCTATCTTTGAATAAGACCAACTCTACAACAAGTTATGGGCAAAAATCTATGTCCAAACTTTAAATGCGAATATCTGGCTTAAAACGCATCTAAAAGGTATCAAAGTCGGCACCTAATGGACAATTTTTGAACTCCAATATTTCTTGATCTAGACCACCTAGATGGCTGAAATTTCAGGATTGTGATCTAGGAATCATTCCCTTTCCATTGGTGTGCCTATCTTTGAATAAGACCAACTCTACAACAAGTTATGGGCAAAAATCCATGTCCAAACTTTAAATTCGAATATCTCGCTTAAAACGCATCTAAAAGGTATCAAAGTCGGCACCTAATGGACAATTTTTGAACTCCAATATTTCTTGATCTAGACCACCTAGATGGCTGAAATTTCAGGATTGTGATCTAGGAATCATTCCCTTTCCATTGGTGTGCCTATCTTTGAATAAGACCAACTCTACAGCAAGTTATGGGCAAAAATCGATGTCCAAACTTAAAATGCGAATGTCTCGCTTAAAACGCATCTAAAAGGTATCAAAGTCGGCACCTAATGGACAATTTTTGAACTCCAATATTTCTTGATCTAGACCACCTAGATGGCTGAAATTTCAGGATTGTGATCTAGGAATCATTCCCTTTCCATTGGTGTGCCTATCTTTGAATAAGACCAACTCTACAACAAGTTATGGGCAAAAATCCATGTCCAAACTTTAAATGCGAATATCTCGCTTAAAACGCATCTAAAAGGTATCAAAGTCGGCACCTAATGGACAATTTTTGAACTCCAATATTTCTTGATCTAGACCACCTAGATGGCTGAAATTTCAGGATTGTGATCTAGGAATCATTCCCTTTCCATTGGTGTGCCTATCTTTGAATAAGACCAACTCTACAACAAGTTATGGGCAAAAATCCATGTCCAAACTTTAAATGCGAATATCTCGCTTAAAACGCATCTTAAAGGTATCAAAGTCGGCACCTAATGGACAATTTTTGAACTCCAATATTTCTTGATCTAGACCACCTAGATGGCTGAAATTTCAGGATTGTGATCTAGGAATCATTCCCTTTCCATTGGTGTACCTATCTTTGAATAAGACCAACTCTACAACAAGTTATGGGCAAAAATCCATGTCTAAACTTTAAATGCGAATATCTCGCTTAAAACGCATCTAAAAGGTATCAAAGTCGGCACCTAATGGACAATTTTTGAACTCCAATATTTCTTGATCTAGACCACCTAGATGGCTGAAATTTCAGGATTGTGATCTAGGAATCATTCCCTTTCCATTGGTGTGCCTATCTTTGATAAGACCAACTCTACAACAAGTTATGGGCAAAAATCTATGTCCAAACTTTAAATGCGAATATCTGGCTTAAAACGCATCTAAAAGGTATCAAAGTCGGCACCTAATGGACAATTTTTGAACTCCAATATTTCTTGATCTAGACCACCTAGATGGCTGAAATTTCAGGATTGTGATCTAGGAATCATTCCCTTTCCATTGGTGTGCCTATCTTTGAATAAGACCAACTCTACAACAAGTTATGGGCAAAAATCCATGTCCAAACTTTAAATGCGAATATCTCGCTTAAAACGCATCTAAAAGGTATCAAAGTCGGCACCTAATGGACAATTTTTGAACTCCAATATTTCTTGATCTAGACCACCTAGATGGCTGAAATTTCAGGATTGTGATCTAGGAATCATTCCCTTTCCATTGGTGTGCCTATCTTTGAATAAGACCAACTCTACAGCAAGTTATGGGCAAAAATCGATGTCCAAACTTAAAATGCGAATGTCTCGCTTAAAACGCATCTAAAAGGTATCAAAGTCGGCACCTAATGGACAATTTTTGAACTCCAATATTTCTTGATCTAGACCACCTAGATGGCTGAAATTTCAGGATTGTGATCTAGGAATCATTCCCTTTCCATTGGTGTGCCTATCTTTGAATAAGACCAACTCTACAACAAGTTATGGGCAAAAATCCATGTCCAAACTTTAAATGCGAATATCTCGCTTAAAACGCATCTAAAAGGTATCAAAGTCGGCACCTAATGGACAATTTTTGAACTCCAATATTTCTTGATCTAGACCACCTAGATGGCTGAAATTTCAGGATTGTGATCTAGGAATCATTCCCTTTCCATTGGTGTGCCTATCTTTGAATAAGACCAACTCTACAACAAGTTATGGGCAAAAATCCATGTCCAAACTTTAAATGCGAATATCTCGCTTAAAACGCATCTAAAAGGTATCAAAGTCGGCACCTAATGGACAATTTTTGAACTCCAATATTTCTTGATCTAGACCACCTAGATGGCTGAAATTTCAGGATTGTGATCTAAGAATCATTCCCTTTCCATTGGTGTGCCTATCTTTGAATAAGACCAACTCTACAACAAGTTATGGGCAAAAATCCATGTCCAAACTTTAAATGCGAATATCTCGCTTAAAACGCATCTAAAAGGTATCAAAGTCGGCACCTAATGGACAATTTTTGAACTCCAATATTTCTTGATCTAGACCACCTAGATGGCTGAAATTTCAGGATTGTGATCTAGGAATCATTCCCTTTCCATTGGTGTGCCTATCTTTGAATAAGACCAACTCTACAACAAGTTATGGGCAAAAATCCATGTCCAAACTTTAAATGCGAATATCTCGCTTAAAACGCATCTAAAAGGTATCAAAGTCGGCACCTAATGGACAATTTTTGAACTCCAATATTTCTTGATCTAGACCACCTAGATGGCTGAAATTTCAGGATTGTGATCTAGGAATCATTCCCTTTCCATTGGTGTGCCTATCTTTGAATAAGACCAACTCTACAACAAGTTATGGGCAAAAATCCATGTCCAAACTTTAAATGCGAATATCTCGCTTAAAACGCATCTAAAAGGTATCAAAGTCGGCACCTAATGGACAATTTTTGAACTACAATATTTCTTGATCTAGACCACCTAGATGGCTGAAATTTCAGGATTGTGATCTAGGAATCATTCCCTTTCCATTGGTGTGCCTATCTTTGAATAAGACCAACTCTACAACAAGTTATGGGCAAAAATCCATGTCCAAACTTTAAATGCGAATATCTCGCTTAAAACGCATCTAAAAGGTATCAAAGTCGGCACCTAATGGACAATTTTTGTACTCCAATATTTCTTGATCTAGACCACCTAGATGGCTGAAATTTCAGGATTGTGATCTAGGAATCATTCCCTTTCCATTGGTGTGCCTATCTTTGAATAAGACTAACTCTACAACAAGTTATGGGCAAAAATCCATGTCCAAACTTTAAATGCGAATATCTCGCTTAAAACGCATCTAAAAGGTATCAAAGTCGGCACCTAATGGACAATTTTTGAACTCCAATATTTCTTGATCTAGACCACCTAGATGGCTGAAATTTCAGGATTGTGATCTAGGAATCATTCCCTTTCCATTGGTGTGCCTATCTTTGAATAAGACCAACTCTACAACAAGTTATGGGCAAAAATCCATGTCCAAACTTTAAATGCGAATATCTCGCTTAAAACGCATCTAAAAGGTATCAAAGTCGGCACCTAGTGGACAATTTTTGAACTCCAATATTTCTTGATCTAGACCACCTAGATGGCTGAAATTTCAGGATTGTGATCTAGGAATCATTCCCTTTCCATTGGTGTGCCTATCTTTGAATAAGACCAACTCTACAACAAGTTATGGGCAAAAATCCATGTCCAAACTTTAAATGCGAATATCTCGCTTAAAACGCATCTAAAAGGTATCAAAGTCGGCACCTAATGGACAATTTTTGAACTACAATATTTCTTGATCTAGACCACCTAGATGGCTGAAATTTCAGGATTGTGATCTAGGAATCATTCCCTTTCCATTGGTGTGCCTATCTTTGAATAAGACCAACTCTACAACAAGTTATGGGCAAAAATCCATGTCCAAACTTTAAATGCGAATATCTCGCTTAAAACGCATCTAAAAGGTATCAAAGTCGGCACCTAATGGACAATTTTTGAACTCCAATATTTCTTGATCTAGACCACCTAGATGGCTGAAATTTCAGGATTGTGATCTAGGAATCATTCCCTTTCCATTGGTGTGCCTATCTTTGAATAAGACCAACTCTACAACAAGTTATGGGCAAAAATCCATGTCCAAACTTTAAATGCGAATATCTCGCTTAAAACGCATCTAAAAGGTATCAAAGTCGGCACCTAATGGACAACTTTGAACTTCAATATTTCTTGATCTAGACCACCTAGATGGCTGAAATTTCAGGACTGTGATCTAGGAATCATTCCCTTTCCATTGGTGTGCCTATCTTTGAATAAGACCAACTCTACAACAAGTTATGGGCAAAAATCCATGTCCAAACTTTAAATGCGAATATCTCGCTTAAAACGCATCTAAAAGGTATCAAAGTCGGCACCTAGTGGACAATTTTTGAACTCCAATATTTCTTGATCTAGACCACCTAGATGGCTGAAATTTCAGGATTGTGATCTAGGAATCATTCCCTTTCCATTGGTGTGCCTATCTTTGAATAAGACCAACTCTACAACAAGTTATGGGCAAAAATCCATGTCCAAACTTTAAATGCGAATATCTCGCTTAAAACGCATCTAAAAGGTATCAAAGTCGGCACCTAATGGACAATTTTTGAACTCCAATATTTCTTGATCTAGACCACCTAGATGGCTGAAATTTCAGGATTGTGATCTAGGAATCATTCCCTTTCCATTAGTGTGCCTATCTTTGAATAAGACCAACTCGGCAACAAGTTATGGGCAAAAATCCATGTCCAAACTTTAAATGCGAATATCTCGCTTAAAACGCATCTAAAAGGTATCAAAGTCGGCACCTAATGGACAATTTTTGAACTCCAATATTTCTTGATCTAGACCACCTAGATGGCTGAAATTTCAGGATTGTGATCTAGGAATCATTCCCTTTCCATTGGTGTGACTATCTTTGAATAAGACCAACTCTACAACAAGTTATGGGCAAAAATCCATGTCCAAACTTTAAATGCGAATATCTCGCTTAAAACGCATCTAAAAGGTATCAAAGTCGGCACCTAATGGACAATTTTTGAACTCCAATATTTCTTGATCTAGACGACCTAGATGGCTGAAATTTCAGGATTGTGATCTAGGAATCATTCCCTTTCCATTGGTGTGCCTATCTTTGAATAAGACTAACTCTACAACAAGTTATGGGCAAAAATCCATGTCCAAACTTCAAATGCGAATATCTCGCTTAAAACGCATCTAAAAGGTATCAAAGTCGGCACCTAATGGACAATTTTTGAACTCCAATATTTCTTGATCTAGACCACCTAGATGGCTGAAATTTCAGGATTGTGATCTAGGAATCATTCCCTTTCCATTGGTGTGCCTATCTTTGAATAAGACCAACTCTACAACAAGTTATGGGCAAAAATCCATGTCCAAACTTTAAATGCGAATATCTCGCTTAAAAACGCATCTAAAAGGTATCAAAGTCGGCACCTAATGGACAATTTTTGAACTCCAATATTTCTTGATCTAGACCACCTAGATGGCTGAAATTTCAGGATTGTGATCTAGGAATCATTCCCTTTCCATTGGTGTGCCTATCTTTGAATAAGACCAACTCTACAGCAAGTTATGGCAAAAATCGATGTCCAAACTTAAAATGCGAATGTCTCGCTTAAAACGCATCTAAAAGGTATCAAAGTCGGCACCTAATGGACAATTTTTGAACTCCAATATTTCTTGATCTAGACCACCTAGATGGCTGAAATTTCAGGATTGTGATCTAGGAATCATTCCCTTTCCATTGGTGTGCCTATCTTTGAATAAGACCAACTCTACAACAAGTTATGGGCAAAAATCCATGTCCAAACTTTAAATGCGAATATCTCGCTTAAAACGCATCTAAAAGGTATCAAAGTCGGCACCTAATGGACAATTTTTGAACTCCAATATTTCTTGATCTAGACCACCTAGATGGCTGAAATTTCAGGATTGTGATCTAGGAATCATTCCCTTTCCATTGGTGTGCCTATCTTTGAATAAGACCAACTCTACAACAAGTTATGGGCAAAAATCCATGTCCAAACTTTAAATGCGAATATCTCGCTTAAAACGCATCTAAAAGGTATCAAAGTCGGCACCTAATGGACAATTTTTGAACTCCAATATTTCTTGATCTAGACCACCTAGATGGCTGAAATTTCAGGATTGTGATCTAAGAATCATTCCCTTTCCATTGGTGTGCCTATCTTTGAATAAGACCAACTCTACAACAAGTTATGGGCAAAAATCCATGTCCAAACTTTAAATGCGAATATCTCGCTTAAAACGCATCTAAAAGGTATCAAAGTCGGCACCTAATGGACAATTTTTGAACTCCAATATTTCTTGATCTAGACCACCTAGATGGCTGAAATTTCAGGATTGTGATCTAGGAATCATTCCCTTTCCATTGGTGTGCCTATCTTTGAATAAGACCAACTCTACAACAAGTTATGGGCAAAAATCCATGTCCAAACTTTAAATGCGAATATCTCGCTTAAAACGCATCTAAAAGGTATCAAAGTCGGCACCTAATGGACAATTTTTGAACTCCAATATTTCTTGATCTAGACCACCTAGATGGCTGAAATTTCAGGATTGTGATCTAGGAATCATTCCCTTTCCATTGGTGTGCCTATCTTTGAATAAGACCAACTCTACAACAAGTTATGGGCAAAAATCCATGTCCAAACTTTAAATGCGAATATCTCGCTTAAAACGCATCTAAAAGGTATCAAAGTCGGCACCTAATGGACAATTTTTGAACTACAATATTTCTTGATCTAGACCACCTAGATGGCTGAAATTTCAGGATTGTGATCTAGGAATCATTCCCTTTCCATTGGTGTGCCTATCTTTGAATAAGACCAACTCTACAACAAGTTATGGGCAAAAATCCATGTCCAAACTTTAAATGCGAATATCTCGCTTAAAACGCATCTAAAAGGTATCAAAGTCGGCACCTAATGGACAATTTTTGTACTCCAATATTTCTTGATCTAGACCACCTAGATGGCTGAAATTTCAGGATTGTGATCTAGGAATCATTCCCTTTCCATTGGTGTGCCTATCTTTGAATAAGACTAACTCTACAACAAGTTATGGGCAAAAATCCATGTCCAAACTTTAAATGCGAATATCTCGCTTAAAACGCATCTAAAAGGTATCAAAGTCGGCACCTAATGGACAATTTTTGAACTCCAATATTTCTTGATCTAGACCACCTAGATGGCTGAAATTTCAGGATTGTGATCTAGGAATCATTCCCTTTCCATTGGTGTGCCTATCTTTGAATAAGACCAACTCTACAACAAGTTATGGGCAAAAATCCATGTCCAAACTTTAAATGCGAATATCTGGCTTAAAAACGCATCTAAAAGGTATCAAAGTCGGCACCTAGTGGACAATTTTTGAACTCCAATATTTCTTGATCTAGACCACCTAGATGGCTGAAATTTCAGGATTGTGATCTAGGAATCATTCCCTTTCCATTGGTGTGCCTATCTTTGAATAAGACCAACTCTACAACAAGTTATGGGCAAAAATCCATGTCCAAACTTTAAATGCGAATATCTCGCTTAAAACGCATCTAAAAGGTATCAAAGTCGGCACCTAATGGACAATTTTTGAACTACAATATTTCTTGATCTAGACCACCTAGATGGCTGAAATTTCAGGATTGTGATCTAGGAATCATTCCCTTTCCATTGGTGTGCCTATCTTTGAATAAGACCAACTCTACAACAAGTTATGGGCAAAAATCCATGTCCAAACTTTAAATGCGAATATCTCGCTTAAAACGCATCTAAAAGGTATCAAAGTCGGCACCTAATGGACAATTTTTGAACTCCAATATTTCTTGATCTAGACCACCTAGATGGCTGAAATTTCAGGATTGTGATCTAGGAATCATTCCCTTTCCATTGGTGTGCCTATCTTTGAATAAGACCAACTCTACAACAAGTTATGGGCAAAAATCCATGTCCAAACTTTAAATGCGAATATCTCGCTTAAAACGCATCTAAAAGGTATCAAAGTCGGCACCTAATGGACAACTTTTGAACTTCAATATTTCTTGATCTAGACCACCTAGATGGCTGAAATTTCAGGACTGTGATCTAGGAATCATTCCCTTTCCATTGGTGTGCCTATCTTTGAATAAGACCAACTCTACAACAAGTTATGGGCAAAAATCCATGTCCAAACTTTAAATGCGAATATCTCGCTTAAAACGCATCTAAAAGGTATCAAAGTCGGCACCTAGTGGACAATTTTTGAACTCCAATATTTCTTGATCTAGACCACCTAGATGGCTGAAATTTCAGGATTGTGATCTAGGAATCATTCCCTTTCCATTGGTGTGCCTATCTTTGAATAAGACCAACTCTACAACAAGTTATGGGCAAAAATCCATGTCCAAACTTTAAATGCGAATATCTCGCTTAAAACGCATCTAAAAGGTATCAAAGTCGGCACCTAATGGACAATTTTTGAACTCCAATATTTCTTGATCTAGACCACCTAGATGGCTGAAATTTCAGGATTGTGATCTAGGAATCATTCCCTTTCCATTAGTGTGCCTATCTTTGAATAAGACCAACTCGGCAACAAGTTATGGGCAAAAATCCATGTCCAAACTTTAAATGCGAATATCTCGCTTAAAACGCATCTAAAAGGTATCAAAGTCGGCACCTAATGGACAATTTTTGAACTCCAATATTTCTTGATCTAGACCACCTAGATGGCTGAAATTTCAGGATTGTGATCTAGGAATCATTCCCTTTCCATTGGTGTGACTATCTTTGAATAAGACCAACTCTACAACAAGTTATGGGCAAAAATCCATGTCCAAACTTTAAATGCGAATATCTCGCTTAAAACGCATCTAAAAGGTATCAAAGTCGGCACCTAATGGACAATTTTTGAACTCCAATATTTCTTGATCTAGACGACCTAGATGGCTGAAATTTCAGGATTGTGATCTAGGAATCATTCCCTTTCCATTGGTGTGCCTATCTTTGAATAAGACTAACTCTACAACAAGTTATGGGCAAAAATCCATGTCCAAACTTCAAATGCGAATATCTCGCTTAAAACGCATCTAAAAGGTATCAAAGTCGGCACCTAATGGACAATTTTTGAACTCCAATATTTCTTGATCTAGACGACCTAGATGGCTGAAATTTCAGGATTGTGATCTAGGAATCATTCCCTTTCCATTGGTGTGCCTATCTTTGAATAAGACCAACTCTACAACAAGTTATGGGCAAAAATCTATGTCCAAACTTTAAATGCGAATATCTGGCTTAAAACGCATCTAAAAGGTATCAAAGTCGGCACCTAATGGACAATTTTTGAACTCCAATATTTCTTGATCTAGACCACCTAGATGGCTGAAATTTCAGGATTGTGATCTAGGAATCATTCCCTTTCCATTGGTGTGCCTATCTTTGAATAAGACCAACTCTACAACAAGTTATGGGCAAAAATCCATGTCCAAACTTTAAATGCGAATATCTCGCTTAAAACGCATCTAAAAGGTATCAAAGTCGGCACCTAATGGACAATTTTTGAACTCCAATATTTCTTGATCTAGACCACCTAGATGGCTGAAATTTCAGGATTGTGATCTAGGAATCATTCCCTTTCCATTGGTGTGCCTATCTTTGAATAAGACCAACTCTACAGCAAGTTATGGGCAAAAATCGATGTCCAAACTTAAAATGCGAATGTCTCGCTTAAAACGCATCTAAAAGGTATCAAAGTCGGCACCTAATGGACAATTTTTGAACTCCAATATTTCTTGATCTAGACCACCTAGATGGCTGAAATTTCAGGATTGTGATCTAGGAATCATTCCCTTTCCATTGGTGTGCCTATCTTTGAATAAGACCAACTCTACAACAAGTTATGGGCAAAAATCCATGTCCAAACTTTAAATGCGAATATCTCGCTTAAAACGCATCTAAAAGGTATCAAAGTCGGCACCTAATGGACAATTTTTGAACTCCAATATTTCTTGATCTAGACCACCTAGATGGCTGAAATTTCAGGATTGTGATCTAGGAATCATTCCCTTTCCATTGGTGTGCCTATCTTTGAATAAGACCAACTCTACAACAAGTTATGGGCAAAAATCCATGTCCAAACTTTAAATGCGAATATCTCGCTTAAAACGCATCTAAAAGGTATCAAAGTCGGCACCTAATGGACAATTTTTGAACTCCAATATTTCTTGATCTAGACCACCTAGATGGCTGAAATTTCAGGATTGTGATCTAGGAATCATTCCCTTTCCATTGGTGTGCCTATCTTTGAATAAGACCAACTCTACAGCAAGTTATGGGCAAAAATCCATGTCCAAACTTTAAATGCGAATATCTCGCTTAAAACGCATCTAAAAGGTATCAAAGTCGGCACCTAATGGACAATTTTTGAACTCCAATATTTCTTGATCTAGACCACCTAGATGGCTGAAATTTCAGGATTGTGATCTAGGAATCATTCCCTTTCCATTGGTGTGCCTATCTTTGAATAAGACCAACTCTACAACAAGTTATGGGCAAAAATCCATGTCCAAACTTTAAATGCGAATATCTCGCTTAAAACGCATCTAAAAGGTATCAAAGTCGGCACCTAATGGACAATTTTTGAACTCCAATATTTCTTGATCTAGACCACCTAGATGGCTGAAATTTCAGGATTGTGATCTAGGAATCATTCCCTTTCCATTGGTGTGCCTATCTTTGAATAAGACCAACTCTACAACAAGTTATGGGCAAAAATCCATGTCCAAACTTTAAATGCGAATATCTCGCTTAAAACGCATCTAAAAGGTATCAAAGTCGGCACCTAATGGACAATTTTTGAACTCCAATATTTCTTGATCTAGACCACCTAGATGGCTGAAATTTCAGGATTGTGATCTAGGAATCATTCCCTTTCCATTGGTGTGCCTATCTTTGAATAAGACCAACTCTACAACAAGTTATGGGCAAAAATCCATGTCCAAACTTTAAATGCGAATATCTCGCTTAAAACGCATCTAAAAGGTATCAAAGTCGGCACCTAATGGACAATTTTTGAACTAAAATATTTCTTGATCTAGACCACCTAGATGGCTGAAATTTCAGGATTGTGATCTAGGAATCATTCCCTTTCCATTGGTGTGCCTATCTTTGAATAAGACCAACTCTACAACAAGTTATGGGCAAAAATCCATGTCCAAACTTTAAATGCGAATATCTCGCTTAAAACGCATCTAAAAGGTATCAAAGTCGGCACCTAATGGACAATTTTTGAACTCCAATATTTCTTGATCTAGACCACCTAGATGGCTGAAATTTCAGGATTGTGATCTAGGAATCATTCCCTTTCCATTGGTGTGCCTATCTTTGAATAAGACCAACTCTACAACAAGTTATGGGCAAAAATCCATGTCCAAACTTTAAATGCGAATATCTCGCTTAAAACGCATCTAAAAGGTATCAAAGTCGGCACCTAATGGACAATTTTTGAACTCCAATATTTCTTGATCTAGACCACCTAGATGGCTGAAATTTCAGGATTGTGATCTAGGAATCATTCCCTTTCCATTGGTGTGCCTATCTTTGAATAAGACCAACTCTACAACAAGTTATGGGCAAAAATCCATGTCCAAACTTTAAATGCGAATATCTCGCTTAAAACGCATCTAAAAGGTATCAAAGTCGGCACCTAATGGACAACTTTTGAACTTCAATATTTCTTGATCTAGACCACCTAGATGGCTGAAATTTCAGGACTGTGATCTAGGAATCATTCCCTTTCCATTGGTGTGCCTATCTTTGAATAAGACCAACTCTACAACAAGTTATGGGCAAAAATCCGTGTCCAAACTTTAAATGCGAATATCTCGCTTAAAACGCATCTAAAAGGTATCAAAGTCGGCACCTAGTGGACAATTTTTGAACTCCAATATTTCTTGATCTAGACCACCTAGATGGCTGAAATTTCAGGATTGTGATCTAGGAATCATTCCCTTTCCATTGGTGTGCCTATCTTTGAATAAGACCAACTCTACAACAAGTTATGGGCAAAAATCCATGTCCAAACTTTAAATGCGAATATCTCGCTTAAAACGCATCTAAAAGGTATCAAAGTCGGCACCTAATGGACAATTTTTGAACTCCAATATTTCTTGATCTAGACCACCTAGATGGCTGAAATTTCAGGATTGTGATCTAGGAATCATTCCCTTTCCATTAGTGTGCCTATCTTTGAATAAGACCAACTCGGCAACAAGTTATGGGCAAAAATCCATGTCCAAACTTTAAATGCGAATATCTCGCTTAAAACGCATCTAAAAGGTATCAAAGTCGGCACCTAATGGACAATTTTTGAACTCCAATATTTCTTGATCTAGACCACCTAGATGGCTGAAATTTCAGGATTGTGATCTAGGAATCATTCCCTTTCCATTGGTGTGACTATCTTTGAATAAGACCAACTCTACAACAAGTTATGGGCAAAAATCCATGTCCAAACTTTAAATGCGAATATCTCGCTTAAAACGCATCTAAAAGGTATCAAAGTCGGCACCTAATGGACAATTTTTGAACTCCAATATTTCTTGATCTAGACGACCTAGATGGCTGAAATTTCAGGATTGTGATCTAGGAATCATTCCCTTTCCATTGGTGTGCCTATCTTTGAATAAGACTAACTCTACAACAAGTTATGGGCAAAAATCCATGTCCAAACTTCAAATGCGAATATCTCGCTTAAAACGCATCTAAAAGGTATCAAAGTCGGCACCTAATGGACAATTTTTGAACTCCAATATTTCTTGATCTAGACCACCTAGATGGCTGAAATTTAAGGATTGTGATCTAGGAATCATTCCCTTTCCATTGGTGTGCCTATCTTTGAATAAGACTAACTCTACAACAAGTTATGGGCAAAAATCCATGTCCAAACTTTAAATGCGAATATCTCGCTTAAAACGCATCTAAAAGGTATCAAAGTCGGCACCTAATGGACAATTTTTGAACTCCAATATTTCTTGATCTAGACCACCTAGATGGCTGAAATTTCAGGATTGTGATCTAGGAATCATTCCCTTTCCATTGGTGTGCCTATCTTTGAATAAGACCAACTCTACAACAAGTTATGGGCAAAAATCCATGTCCAAGCTTTAAATGCGAATATCTCGCTTAAAACGCATCCAAAAGGTATCAAAGTCGGCACCTAATGGACAATTTTTGAACTCCAATATTTCTTGATCTAGACCACCTAGATGGCTGAAATTTCAGGATTGTGATCTAGGAATCATTCCCTTTCCATTGGTGTGCCTATCTTTGAATAAGACCAACTCTACAACAAGTTATGGGCAAAAATCCATGTCCAAACTTCAAATGCGAATATCTCGCTTAAAACGCATCTAAAAGGTATCAAAGTCGGCACCTAATGGACAATTTTTGAACTCCAATATTTCTTGATCTAGACCACCTAGATGGCTGAAATTTCAGGATTGTGATCTAGGAATCATTCCCTTTCCATTGGTGTGCCTATCTTTGAATAAGACCAACTCTACAACAAGTTATGGGCAAAAATCCATGTCCAAACTTTAAATGCGAATATCTCGCTTAAAACGCATTTAAAAGGTATCAAAGTCGGCACCTAATGGACAATTTTTGAACTCCAATATTTCTTGATCTAGACCACCTAGATGGCTGAAATTTCAGGATTGTGATCTAGGAATCATTCCCTTTCCATTGGTGTGCCTATCTTTGAATAAGACCAACTCTACAACAAGTTATGGGCAAAAATCCATGTCCAAACTTTAAATGCGAATATCTCGCTTAAAACGCATCTAAAAGGTATCAAAGTCGGCACCTAATGGACAATTTTTGAACTCCAATATTTCTTGATCTAGACCACCTAGATGGCTGAAATTTCAGGATTGTGATCTAGGAATCATTCCCTTTCCATTGGTGTGCCTATCTTTGAATAAGACCAACTCTACAACAAGTTATGGGCAAAAATCCATGTCCAAACTTTAAATGCGAATATCTCGCTTAAAACGCATCTAAAAGGTATCAAAGTCGGCACCTAATGGACAATTTTTGAACTCCAATATTTCTTGATCTAGACCACCTAGATGGCTGAAATTTCAGGATTGTGATCTAGGAATCATTCCCTTTCCATTGGTGTGCCTATCTTTGAATAAGACCAACTCTACAGCAAGTTATGGGCAAAAATCGATGTCCAAACTTTAAATGCGAATGTCTCGCTTAAAACGCATCTAAAAGGTATCAAAGTCGGCACCTAATGGACAATTTTTGAACTCCAATATTTCTTGATCTAGACCACCTAGATGGCTGAAATTTCAGGATTGTGATCTAGGAATCATTCCCTTTCCATTGGTGTACCTATCTTTGAATAAGACCAACTCTACAACAAGTTATGGGCAAAAATCCATGTCTAAACTTTAAATGCGAATATCTCGCTTAAAACGCATCTAAAAGGTATCAAAGTCGGCACCTAATGGACAATTTTTGAACTCCAATATTTCTTGATCTAGACCACCTAGATGGCTGAAATTTCAGGATTGTGATCTAGGAATCATTCCCTTTCCATTGGTGTGCCTATCTTTGAATAAGACCAACTCTACAACAAGTTATGGGCAAAAATCTATGTCCAAACTTTAAATGCGAATATCTGGCTTAAAACGCATCTAAAAGGTATCAAAGTCGGCACCTAATGGACAATTTTTGAACTCCAATATTTCTTGATCTAGACCACCTAGATGGCTGAAATTTCAGGATTGTGATCTAGGAATCATTCCCTTTCCATTGGTGTGCCTATCTTTGAATAAGACCAACTCTACAACAAGTTATGGGCAAAAATCCATGTCCAAACTTTAAATGCGAATATCTCGCTTAAAACGCATCTAAAAGGTATCAAAGTCGGCACCTAATGGACAATTTTTGAACTCCAATATTTCTTGATCTAGACCACCTAGATGGCTGAAATTTCAGGATTGTGATCTAGGAATCATTCCCTTTCCATTGGTGTGCCTATCTTTGAATAAGACCAACTCTACAGCAAGTTATGGGCAAAAATCGATGTCCAAACTTAAAATGCGAATGTCTCGCTTAAAACGCATCTAAAAGGTATCAAAGTCGGCACCTAATGGACAATTTTTGAACTCCAATATTTCTTGATCTAGACCACCTAGATGGCTGAAATTTCAGGATTGTGATCTAGGAATCATTCCCTTTCCATTGGTGTGCCTATCTTTGAATAAGACCAACTCTACAACAAGTTATGGGCAAAAATCCATGTCCAAACTTTAAATGCGAATATCTGGCTTAAAACACATCTAAAAGGTATCAAAGTCGGCACCTAATGGACAATTTTTGAACTCCAATATTTCTTGATCTAGACCACCTAGATGGCTGAAATTTCAGGATTGTGATCTAGGAATCATTCCCTTTCCATTGGTGTGCCTATCTTTGAATAAGACCAACTCTACAACAAGTTATGGGCAAAAATCCATGTCCAAACTTTAAATGCGAATATCTCGCTTAAAACGCATCTAAAAGGTATCAAAGTCGGCACCTAATGGACAATTTTTGAACTCCAATATTTCTTGATCTAGACCACCTAGATGGCTGAAATTTCAGGATTGTGATCTAGGAATCATTCCCTTTCCATTGGTGTGCCTATCTTTGAATAAGACCAACTCTACAACAAGTTATGGGCAAAAATCCATGTCCAAACTTTAAATGCGAATATCTCGCTTAAAACGCATCTAAAAGGTATCAAAGTCGGCACCTAATGGACAATTTTTGAACTCCAATATTTCTTGATCTAGACCACCTAGATGGCTGAAATTTCAGGATTGTGATCTAGGAATCATTCCCTTTCCATTGGTGTGCCTATCTTTGAATAAGACCAACTCTACAGCAAGTTATGGGCAAAAATCGATGTCCAAACTTAAAATGCGAATGTCTCGCTTAAAACGCATCTAAAAGGTATCAAAGTCGGCACCTAATGGACAATTTTTGAACTCCAATATTTCTTGATCTAGACCACCTAGATGGCTGAAATTTCAGGATTGTGATCTAGGAATCATTCCCTTTCCATTGGTGTGCCTATCTTTGAATAAGACCAACTCTACAACAAGTTATGGGCAAAAATCCATGTCCAAACTTTAAATGCGAATATCTGGCTTAAAACGCATCTAAAAGGTATCAAAGTCGGCACCTAATGGACAATTTTTGAACTCCAATATTTCTTGATCTAGACCACCTAGATGGCTGAAATTTCAGGATTGTGATCTAGGAATCATTCCCTTTCCATTGGTGTGCCTATCTTTGAATAAGACCAACTCTACAACAAGTTATGGGCAAAAATCCATGTCCAAACTTTAAATGCGAATATCTCGCTTAAAACGCATCTAAAAGGTATCAAAGTCGGCACCTAATGGACAATTTTTGAACTCCAATATTTCTTGATCTAGACCACCTAGATGGCTGAAATTTCAGGATTGTGATCTAGGAATCATTCCCTTTCCATTGGTGTGCCTATCTTTGAATAAGACCAACTCTACAGCAAGTTATGGGCAAAAATCGATGTCCAAACTTAAAATGCGAATGTCTCGCTTAAAACGCATCTAAAAGGTATCAAAGTCGGCACCTAATGGACAATTTTTGAACTCCAATATTTCTTGATCTAGACCACCTAGATGGCTGAAATTTCAGGATTGTGATCTAGGAATCATTCCCTTTCCATTGGTGTGCCTATCTTTGAATAAGACCAACTCTACAACAAGTTATGGGCAAAAATCCATGTCCAAACTTTAAATGCGAATATCTGGCTTAAAACACATCTAAAAGGTATCAAAGTCGGCACCTAATGGACAATTTTTGAACTCCAATATTTCTTGATCTAGACCACCTAGATGGCTGAAATTTCAGGATTGTGATCTAGGAATCATTCCCTTTCCATTGGTGTGCCTATCTTTGAATAAGACCAACTCTACAACAAGTTATGGGCAAAAATCCATGTCCAAACTTTAAATGCGAATATCTCGCTTAAAACGCATCTAAAAGGTATCAAAGTCGGCACCTAATGGACAATTTTTGAACTCCAATATTTCTTGATCTAGACCACCTAGATGGCTGAAATTTCAGGATTGTGATCTAGGAATCATTCCCTTTCCATTGGTGTGCCTATCTTTGAATAAGACCAACTCTACAGCAAGTTATGGGCAAAAATCGATGTCCAAACTTAAAATGCGAATGTCTCGCTTAAAACGCATCTAAAAGGTATCAAAGTCGGCACCTAATGGACAATTTTTGAACTCCAATATTTCTTGATCTAGACCACCTAGATGGCTGAAATTTCAGGATTGTGATCTAGGAATTATTCCCTTTCCATTGGTGTGCCTATCTTTGAATAAGACCAACTCTACAACAAGTTATGGGCAAAAATCCATGTCCAAACTTTAAATGCGAATATCTCGCTTAAAACGCATCTAAAAGGTATCAAAGTCGGCACCTAATGGACAATTTTTGAACTCCAATATTTCTTGATCTAGACCACCTAGATGGCTGAAATTTCAGGATTGTGATCTAGGAATCATTCCCTTTCCATTGGTGTGCCTATCTTTGAATAAGACCAACTCTACAACAAGTTATGGGCAAAAATCCATGTCCAAACTTTAAATGCGAATATCTCGCTTAAAACGCATCTAAAAGGTATCAAAGTCGGCACCTAATGGACAATTTTTGAACTCCAATATTTCTTGATCTAGACCACCTAGATGGCTGAAATTTCAGGATTGTGATCTAGGAATCATTCCCTTTCCATTGGTGTACCTATCTTTGAATAAGACCAACTCTACAACAAGTTATGGGCAAAAATCCATGTCTAAACTTTAAATGCGAATATCTCGCTTAAAACGCATCTTAAAGGTATCAAAGTCGGCACCTAATGGACAATTTTTGAACTCCAATATTTCTTGATCTAGACCACCTAGATGGCTGAAATTTCAGGATTGTGATCTAGGAATCATTCCCTTTCCATTGGTGTGCCTATCTTTGAATAAGACCAACTCTACAACAAGTTATGGGCAAAAATCTATGTCCAAACTTTAAATGCGAATATCTGGCTTAAAACGCATCTAAAAGGTATCAAAGTCGGCACCTAATGGACAATTTTTGAACTCCAATATTTCTTGATCTAGACCACCTAGATGGCTGAAATTTCAGGATTGTGATCTAGGAATCATTCCCTTTCCATTGGTGTGCCTATCTTTGAATAAGACCAACTCTACAACAAGTTATGGGCAAAAATCCATGTCCAAACTTTAAATGCGAATATCTCGCTTAAAACGCATCTAAAAGGTATCAAAGTCGGCACCTAATGGACAATTTTTGAACTCCAATATTTCTTGATCTAGACCACCTAGATGGCTGAAATTTCAGGATTGTGATCTAGGAATCATTCCCTTTCCATTGGTGTGCCTATCTTTGAATAAGACCAACTCTACAGCAAGTTATGGGCAAAAATCGATGTCCAAACTTAAAATGCGAATGTCTCGCTTAAAACGCATCTAAAAGGTATCAAAGTCGGCACCTAATGGACAATTTTTGAACTCCAATATTTCTTGATCTAGACCACCTAGATGGCTGAAATTTCAGGATTGTGATCTAGGAATCATTCCCTTTCCATTGGTGTGCCTATCTTTGAATAAGACCAACTCTACAGCAAGTTATGGGCAAAAATCGATGTCCAAACTTAAAATGCGAATGTCTCGCTTAAAACGCATCTAAAAGGTATCAAAGTCGGCACCTAATGGACAATTTTTGAACTCCAATATTTCTTGATCTAGACCACCTAGATGGCTGAAATTTCAGGATTGTGATCTAGGAATCATTCCCTTTCCATTGGTGTGCCTATCTTTGAATAAGACCAACTCTACAACAAGTTATGGGCAAAAATCCATGTCCAAACTTTAAATGCGAATATCTCGCTTAAAACGCATTTAAAAGGTATCAAAGTCGGCACCTAATGGACAATTTTTGAACTCCAATATTTCT
Organism: Eupeodes corollae; assembly: GCF_945859685.1. Classification (NCBI taxonomy): domain Eukaryota; kingdom Metazoa; phylum Arthropoda; class Insecta; order Diptera; family Syrphidae; genus Eupeodes; species Eupeodes corollae. Next base: position 19,204 of record NW_026605208.1, read on the forward strand.
TGATCTAGACCACCTAGATGGCTGAAATTTCAGGATTGTGATCTAGGAATCATTACCTTTCCATTGGTGTGCCTATCTTTGAATAAGACCAACTCTACAGCAAGTTATGGGCAAAAATCCATGTCCAAACTTTAAATGCGAATGTCTCGCTTAAAACGCATCTAAAAGGTATCAAAGTCGGCACCTAATGGACAATTTTTGAACTCCAATATTTCTTGATCTAGACAACATAGATGGCTGAAATTTCAGGATTGTGATCTAGGAATCATTCCCTTTCCATTGGTGTGCCTATCTTTGAATAAGACCAACTCTACAACAAGTTATGGGCAAAAATCCATGTCCAAACTTTAAATGCGAATATCTCGCTTAAAACGCATCTAAAAGGTATCAAAGTCGGCACCTAATGGACAATTTTTGAACTCCAATATTTCTTGATCTAGACCACCTAGATGGCTGAAATTTCAGGATTGTGATCTAGGAATCATTCCCTTTCCATTGGTGTGCCTATCTTTGAATAAGACCAACTCTACAACAAGTTATGGGCAAAAATCCATGTCCAAACTTTAAATGCGAATATCTCGCTTAAAACGCATCTAAAAGGTATCAAAGTCGGCACCTAATGGACAATTTTTGAACTCCAATATTTATTGATCTAGACCACCTAGATGGCTGAAATTTCAGGATTGTGATCTAGGAATCATTCCCTTTCCATTGGTGTACCTATCTTTGAATAAGACCAACTCTACAACAAGTTATGGGCAAAAATCCATGTCTAAACTTTAAATGCGAATATCTCGCTTAAAACGCATCTAAAAGGTATCAAAGTCGGCACCTAATGGACAATTTTTGAACTCCAATATTTCTTGATCTAGACCACCTAGATCGCTGAAATTTCAGGATTGTGATCTAGGAATCATTCCCTTTCCATTGGTGTGCCTATCTTTGAATAAGACCAACTCTACAACAAGTTATGGGCAAAAATCTATGTCCAAACTTTAAATGCGAATATCTGGCTTAAAACGCATCTAAAAGGTATCAAAGTCGGCACCTAATGGACAATTTTTGAACTCCAATATTTCTTGATCTAGACCACCTAGATGGCTGAAATTTCAGGATTGTGATCTAGGAATCATTCCCTTTCCATTGGTGTGCCTATCTTTGAATAAGACCAACTCTACAACAAGTTATGGGCAAAAATCCATGTCCAAACTTTAAATGCGAATATCTCGCTTAAAACGCATCTAAAAGGTATCAAAGTCGGCACCTAATGGACAATTTTTGAACTCCAATATTTCTTGATCTAGACCACCTAGATGGCTGAAATTTCAGGATTGTGATCTAGGAATCATTCCCTTTCCATTGGTGTGCCTATCTTTGAATAAGACCAACTCTACAGCAAGTTATGGGCAAAAATCGATGTCCAAACTTAAAATGCGAATGTCTCGCTTAAAACGCATCTAAAAGGTATCAAAGTCGGCACCTAATGGACAATTTTTGAACTCCAATATTTCTTGATCTAGACCACCTAGATGGCTGAAATTTCAGGATTGTGATCTAGGAATCATTCCCTTTCCATTGGTGTGCCTATCTTTGAATAAGACCAACTCTACAACAAGTTATGGGCAAAAATCCATGTCCAAACTTTAAATGCGAATATCTGGCTTAAAACGCATCTAAAAGGTATCAAAGTCGGCACCTAATGGACAATTTTTGAACTCCAATATTTCTTGATCTAGACCACCTAGATGGCTGAAATTTCAGGATTGTGATCTAGGAATCATTCCCTTTCCATTGGTGTGCCTATCTTTGAATAAGACCAACTCTACAACAAGTTATGGGCAAAAATCCATGTCCAAACTTTAAATGCGAATATCTCGCTTAAAACGCATCTAAAAGGTATCAAAGTCGGCACCTAATGGACAATTTTTGAACTCCAATATTTCTTGATCTAGACCACCTAGATGGCTGAAATTTCAGGATTGTGATCTAGGAATCATTCCCTTTCCATTGGTGTGCCTATCTTTGAATAAGACCAACTCTACAACAAGTTATGGGCAAAAATCCATGTCCAAACTTAAAATGCGAATGTCTCGCTTAAAACGCATCTAAAAGGTATCAAAGTCGGCACCTAATGGACAATTTTTGAACTCCAATATTTCTTGATCTAGACCACCTAGATGGCTGAAATTTCAGGATTGTGATCTAGGAATCATTCCCTTTCCATTGGTGTGCCTATCTTTGAATAAGACCAACTCTACAGCAAGTTATGGGCAAAAATCGATGTCCAAACTTAAAATGCGAATGTCTCGCTTAAAACGCATCTAAAAGGTATCAAAGTCGGCACCTAATGGACAATTTTTGAACTCCAATATTTCTTGATCTAGACCACCTAGATGGCTGAAATTTCAGGATTGTGATCTAGGAATCATTCCCTTTCCATTGGTGTGCCTATCTTTGAATAAGACCAACTCTACAACAAGTTATGGGCAAAAATCCATGTCCAAACTTTAAATGCGAATTTCTGGCTTAAAACGCATCTAAAAGGTATCAAAGTCGGCACCTAATGGACAATTTTTGAACTCCAATATTTCTTGATCTAGACAACATAGATGGCTGAAATTTCAGGATTGTGATCTAGGAATCATTCCCTTTCCATTGGTGTGCCTATCTTTGAATAAGACCAACTCTACAACAAGTTATGGGCAAAAATCCATGTCCAAACTTTAAATGCGAATATCTCGCTTAAAACGCATCTAAAAGGTATCAAAGTCGGCACCTAATGGACAATTTTTGAACTCCAATATTTCTTGATCTAGACCACCTAGATGGCTGAAATTTCAGGATTGTGATCTAGGAATCATTCCCTTTCCATTGGTGTGCCTATCTTTGAATAAGACCAACTCTACAACAAGTTATGGGCAAAAATCCATGTCCAAACTTTAAATGCGAATATCTCGCTTAAAACGCATCTAAAAGGTATCAAAGTCGGCACCTAATGGACAATTTTTGAACTCCAATATTTCTTGATCTAGACCACCTAGATGGCTGAAATTTCAGGATTGTGATCTAGGAATCATTCCCTTTCCATTGGTGTGCCTATCTTTGAATAAGACCAACTCTACAACAAGTTATGGGCAAAAATCCATGTCCAAACTTTAAATGCGAATATCTCGCTTAAAACGCATCTAAAAGGTATCAAAGTCGGCACCTAATGGACAATTTTTGAACTCCAATATTTCTTGATCTAGACCACCTAGATGGCTGAAATTTCAGGATTGTGATCTAGGAATCATTCCCTTTCCATTGGTGTGCCTATCTTTGAATAAGACCAACTATACAACAAGTTATGGGCAAAAATCCATGTCCAAACTTTAAATGCGAATATCTCGCTTAAAACGCATCTAAAAGGTATCAAAGTCGGCACCTAATGGACAATTTTTGAACTCCAATATTTCTTGATCTAGACCACCTAGATGGCTGAAATTTCAGGATTGTGATCTAGGAATCATTCCCTTTCCATTGGTGTGCCTATCTTTGAATAAGACCAACTCTACAACAAGTTATGGGCAAAAATCCATGTCCAAACTTTAAATGCGAATATCTCGCTTAAAACGCATCTAAAAGGTATCAAAGTCGGCACCTAATGGACAATTTTTGAACTCCAATATTTCTTGATCTAGACCACCTAGATGGCTGAAATTTCAGGATTGTGATCTAGGAATCATTCCCTTTCCATTGGTGTGCCTATCTTTGAATAAGACCAACTCTACAACAAGTTATGGCAAAAATCCATAACCAAACTTCAAATGCGAATATCTCGCTTAAAACGCATCTAAAAGGTATCAAAGTCGGCAACTAATGGACAATTTTTGAACTCCAATATTTCTTGATCTAGACCACCTAGATGGCTGAAATTTCAGGATTGTGATCTAGGAATCATTCCCTTTCCATTGGTGTGCCTATCTTTGAATAAGACCAACTCTACAACAAGTTATGGGCAAAAATCCATGTCCAAACTTTAAATGCGAATATCTCGCTTAAAACGCATCTTAAAGGTATCAAAGTCGGCACCTAATGGACAATTTTTGAACTCCAATATTTCTTGATCTAGACCACCTAGATGGCTGAAATTTCAGGATTGTGATCTAGGAATCATTCCCTTTCCATTGGTGTGCCTATCTTTGAATAAGACCAACTCTACAACAAGTTATGGGCAAAAATCCATGTCCAAACTTTAAATGCGAATATCTCGCTTAAAACGCATCCAAAAGGTATCAAAGTCGGCACCTAATGGAAAATTTTTGAACTCCAATATTTCTTGATCTAGACCACCTAGATGGCTGAAATTTCAGGATTGTGATCTAAGAATCATTCCCTTTCCATTGGTGTGCCTATCTTTGAATAAGACCAACTCTACAACAAGTTATGGGCAAAAATCCATGTCTAAACTTTAAATGCGAATATCTCGCTTAAAACGCATCTAAAAGGTATCAAAGTCGGCACCTAATGGACAATTTTTGAACTCCAATATTTCTTGATCTAGACCACCTAGATGGCTGAAATTTCAGGATTGTGATCTAGGAATCATTCCCTTTCCATTAGTGTGCCTATCTTTGAATAAGACCAACTCTACAACAAGTTATGGGCAAAAATCCATGTCCAAACTTTAAATGCGAATATCTCGCTTAAAACGCATCTAAAAGGTATCAAAGTCGGCACCTAATGGACAATTTTTGAACTCCAATTTTTCTTGATCTAGACCACCAAGATGGCTGAAATTTCAGGATTGTGATCTAGGAATCATTCCCTTTCCATTGGTGTGCCTATCTTTGAATAAGACCAACTCTACAACAAGTTATGGGCAAAAATCCATAACCAAACTTCAAATGCGAATATCTCGCTTAAAACGCATCTAAAAGGTATCAAAGTCGGCAACTAATGGACAATTTTTGAACTCCAATATTTCTTGATCTAGACCACCTAGATGGCTGAAATTTCAGGATTGTGATCTAGGAATCATTCCCTTTCCATTGGTGTGCCTATCTTTGAATAAGACCAACTCTACAACAAGTTATGGGCAAAAATCCATGTCCAAACTTTAAATGCGAATATCTCGCTTAAAACGCATCTAAAAGGTATCAAAGTCGGCACCTAATGGACAATTTTTGAACTCCAATATTTCTTGATCTAGACCACCTAGATGGCTGAAATTTCAGGATTGTGATCTAGGAATCATTCCCTTTCCATTGGTGTGCCTATCTTTGAATAAGACCAACTCTACAACAAGTTATGGGCAAAAATCCATGTCCAAACTTTAAATGCGAATATCTCGCTTAAAACGCATCTAAAAGGTATCAAAGTCGGCACCTAGTGGACAATTTTTGAACTCCAATATTTCTTGATCTAGACCACCTAGATGGCTGAAATTTCAGGATTGTGATCTAGGAATCATTCCCTTTCCATTGGTGTGCCTATCTTTGAATAAGACCAACTCTACAACAAGTTATGGGCAAAAAATCCATGTCCAAACTTTAAATGCGAATATCTCGCTTAAAACGCATCTAAAAGGTATCAAAGTCGGCACCTAATGGACAATTTTTGAACTCCAATATTTCTTGATCTAGACCACCTAGATGGCTGAAATTTCAGGATTGTGATCTAGGAATTATTCCCTTTCCATTGGTGTGCCCATCTTTGAATAAGACCAACTCTACAACAAGTTATGGGCAAAAATCCATAACCAAACTTCAAATGCGAATATCTCGCTTAAAACGCATCTAAAAGGTATCAAAGTCGGCAACTAATGGACAATTTTTGAACTCCAATATTTCTTGATCTAGACCACCTAGATGGCTGAAATTTCAGGATTGTGATCTAAGAATCATTCCCTTTCCATTGGTGTGCCTATCTTTGAATAAGACCAACTCTACAACAAGTTATGGGCAAAAATCCATGTCCAAACTTAAATGCGAATATCTCGCTTAAAACGCATCTAAAAGGTATCAAAGTCGGCACCTAATGGACAATTTTTGAACTCCAATATTTCTTGATCTAGACCACCTAGATGGCTGAAATTTCAGGATTGTGATCTAGGAATCATTCCCTTTCCATTAGTGTGCCTATCTTTGAATAAGACCAACTCTACAACAAGTTATGGGCAAAAATCCATGTCCAAACTTTAAATGCGAATATCTCGCTTAAAACGCATCTAAAAGGTATCAAAGTCGGCACCTAATGGACAATTTTTGAACTCCAATTTTTCTTGATCTAGACCACCTAGATGGCTGAAATTTCAGGATTGTGATCTAGGAATCATTCCCTTTCCATTGGTGTGCCTATCTTTGAATAAGACCAACTCTACAACAAGTTATGGGCAAAAATCCATAACCAAACTTCAAATGCGAATATCTCGCTTAAAACGCATCTAAAAGGTATCAAAGTCGGCAACTAATGGACAATTTTTTGAACTCCAATATTTCTTGATCTAGACCACCTAGATGGCTGAAATTTCAGGATTGTGATCTAGGAATCATTCCCTTTCCATTGGTGTGCCTATCTTTGAATAAGACCAACTCTACAACAAGTTATGGGCAAAAATCCATGTCCAAACTTTAAATGCGAATATCTCGCTTAAAACGCATCTAAAAGGTATCAAAGTCGGCACCTAATGGACAATTTTTGAACTCCAATATTTCTTGATCTAGACCACCTAGATGGCTGAAATTTCAGGATTGTGATCTAGGAATCATTCCCTTTCCATTGGTGTGCCTATCTTTGAATAAGACCAACTCTACAACAAGTTATGGGCAAAAATCCATGTCCAAACTTTAAATGCGAATATCTCGCTTAAAACGCATCTAAAAGGTATCAAAGTCGGCACCTAATGGACAATTTTTGAACTCCAATATTTCTTGATCTAGACCACCTAGATGGCTGAAATTTCAGGATTGTGATCTAGGAATCATTCCCTTTCCATTGGTGTGCCTATCTTTGAATAAGACCAACTCTACAACAAGTTATGGGCAAAAATCCATAACCAAACTTCAAATGCGAATATCTCGCTTAAAACGCATCTAAAAGGTATCAAAGTCGGCAACTAATGGACAATTTTTGAACTCCAATATTTCTTGATCTAGACCACCTAGATGGCTGAAATTTCAGGATTGTGATCTAGGAATTATTCCCTTTCCATTGGTGTGCCTATCATTGAATAAGACCAACTCTACAACAAGTTATGGGCAAAAATCCATGTCCAAACTTTAAATGCGAATATCTCGCTTAAAACGCATCTAAAAGGTATCAAAGTCGGCACCTAATGGACAATTTTTGAACTCCAATATTTCTTGATCTAGACCACCTAGATGGCTGAAATTTCAGGATTGTGATCTAGGAATCATTCCCTTTCCATTGGTGTGCCTATCTTTGAATAAGACCAACTCTACAACAAGTTATGGGCAAAAATCCATGTCCAAACTTTAAATGCGAATATCTCGCTTAAAACGCATCTAAAAGGTATCAAAGTCGGCACCTAATGGACAATTTTTGAACTCCAATATTTCTTGATCTAGACCACCTAGATGGCTGAAGTTTCAGGATTGTGATCTAGGAATCATTCCCTTTCCATTGGTGTGCCTATCTTTGAATAAGACCAACTCTACAACAAGTTATGGGCAAAAATCCATGTCCAAACTTTAAATGCGAATATCTCGCCTAAACGCATCTAAAAGGTATCAAAGTCGGCACCTAATGGACAATTTTTGAACTCCAATATTTCTTGATCTAGACCACCTAGATGGCTGAAATTTCAGGATTGTGATCTAGGAATCATTCCCTTTCCATTAGTATGCCTATCTTTGAATAAGACCAACTCTACAACAAGTTATGGGCAAAAATCCATGTCCAAACTTTAAATGCGAATATCTCGCTTAAAACGCATCTAAAAGGTATCAAAGTCGGCACCTAATGGACAATTTTTGAACTCCAATATTTCTTGATCTAGACCACCTAGATGGCTGAAATTTCAGGATTGTGATCTAGGAATCATTCCCTTTCCATTGGTGTGCCTATCTTTGAATAAGACCAACTCTACAACAAGTTATGGGCAAAAATCCATGTCCAAACTTTAAATGCGAATATCTCGCTTAAAACGCATCTAAAAGGTATCAAAGTCGTCACCTAATGGACAATTTTTGAACTCCAATATTTCTTGATCTAGACCACCTAGATGGCTGAAATTTCAGGATTGTGATCTAGGAATCATTCCCTTTCCATTGGTGTGCCTATCTTTGAATAAGACCAACTCTACAACAAGTTATGGGCAAAAATCCATGTCCAAACTTTAAATGCGAATATCTCGCTTAAAACGCATCTAAAAGGTATCAAAGTCGGCACCTAATGGACAATTTTTGAACTCCAATATTTCTTGATCTAGACCACCTAGATGGCTGAAATTTCAGGATTGTGATCTAGGAATCATTCCCTTTCCATTGGTGTGCCTATCTTTGAATAAGACCAACTCTGCAACAAGTTATGGGCAAAAATCCATGTCCAAACTTTAAATGCGAATATCTCGCTTAAAACGCATCTAAAAGGTATCAAAGTCGGCACCTAATGGACAATTTTTGAACTCCAATATTTCTTGATCTAGACCACCTAGATGGCTGAAATTTCAGGATTGTGATCTAGGAATCATTCCCTTTCCATTGGTGTGCCTATCTTTGAATAAGACCAACTCTACAACAAGTTATGGGCAAAAATCCATGTCCAAACTTTAAATGCGAATATCTCGCTTAAAACGCATCTAAAAGGTATCAAAGTCGGCACCTAATGGACAATTTTTGAACTCCAATATTTCTTGATCTAGACCACCTAGATGGCTGAAATTTCAGGATTGTGATCTAGGAATCATTCCCTTTCCATTGGTGTGCCTATCTTTGAATAAGACCAACTCTACAACAAGTTATGGGCAAAAATCCATGTCCAAACTTTAAATGCGAATATCTCGCTTAAAACGCATCTAAAAGGTATCAAAGTCGGCACCTAATGGACAATTTTTGAACTCCAATATTTCTTGATCTAGACCACCTAGATGGCTGAAATTTCAGGATTGTGATCTAGGAATCATTCCCTTTCCATTAGTATGCCTATCTTTGAATAAGACCAACTCTACAACAAGTTATGGGCAAAAATCCATGTCCAAACTTTAAATGCGAATATCTCGCTTAAAACGCATCTAAAAGGTATCAAAGTCGGCACCTAATGGACAATTTTTGAACTCCAATATTTCTTGATCTAGACCACCTAGATGGCTGAAATTTCAGGATTGTGATCTAGGAATCATTCCCTTTCCATTGGTGTGCCTATCTTTGAATAAGACCAACTCTACAACAAGTTATGGGCAAAAATCCATGTCCAAACTTTAAATGCGAATATCTCGCTTAAAACGCATCTAAAAGGTATCAAAGTCGTCACCTAATGGACAATTTTTGAACTCCAATATTTCTTGATCTAGACCACCTAGATGGCTGAAATTTCAGGATTGTGATCTAGGAATCATTCCCTTTCCATTGGTGTGCCTATCTTTGAATAAGACCAACTCTACAACAAGTTATGGGCAAAAATCCATGTCCAAAACTTTAAATGCGAATATCTCGCTTAAAACGCATCTAAAAGGTATCAAAGTCGGCACCTAATGGACAATTTTTGAACTCCAATATTTCTTGATCTAGACCACCTAGATGGCTGAAATTTCAGGATTGTGATCTAGGAATCATTCCCTTTCCATTGGTGTGCCTATCTTTGAATAAGACCAACTCTGCAACAAGTTATGGGCAAAAATCCATGTCCAAACTTTAAATGCGAATATCTCGCTTAAAACGCATCTAAAAGGTATCAAAGTCGGCACCTAATGGACAATTTTTGAACTCCAATATTTCTTGATCTAGACCACCTAGATGGCTGAAATTTCAGGATTGTGATCTAGGAATCATTCCTTTCCATTGGTGTGCCTATCTTTGAATAAGACCAACTCTACAACAAGTTATGGGCAAAAATCCATGTCCAAACTTTAAATGCGAATATCTCGCTTAAAACGCATCTAAAAGGTATCAAAGTCGGCACCTAATGGACAATTTTTGAACTCCAATATTTCTTGATCTAGACCACCTAGATGGCTGAAATTTCAGGATTGTGATCTAGGAATCATTCCCTTTCCATTGGTGTGCCTATCTTTGAATAAGACCAACTCTACAACAAGTTATGGGCAAAAATCCATGTCCAAACTTTAAATGCGAATATCTCGCTTAAAACGCATCTAAAAGGTATCAAAGTCGGCACCTAATGGACAATTTTTGAACTCCAATATTTCTTGATCTAGACCACCTAGATGGCTGAAATTTCAGGATTGTGATCTAGGAATCATTCCCTTTCCATTGGTGTGCCTATCTTTGAATAAGACCAACTCTACAACAAGTTATGGGCAAAAATCCATGTCCAAACTTTAAATGCGAATATCTCGCTTAAAACGCATCTAAAAGGTATCAAAGTCGGCACCTAATGGACAATTTTTGAACTCCAATATTTCTTGATCTAGACCACCTAGATGGCTGAAATTTCAGGATTGTGATCTAGGAATCATTCCCTTTCCATTGGTGTGCCTATCTTTGAATAAGACCAACTCTACAACAAGTTATGGCAAAAATCCATGTCCAAACTTTAAATGCGAATATCTCGCTTAAAACGCATCTAAAAGGTATCAAAGTCGGCACCTAATGGACAATTTTTGAACTCCAATATTTCTTGATCTAGACCACCTAGATGGCTGAAATTTCAGGATTGTGATCTAGGAATCATTCCCTTTCCATTGGTGTGCCTATCTTTGAATAAGACCAACTCTACAACAAGTTATGGGCAAAAATCCATGTCCAAACTTTAAATGCGAATATCTCGCTTAAAACGCATCTAAAAGGTATCAAAGTCGGCACCTAATGGACAATTTTTGAACTCCAATATTTCTTGATCTAGACCACCTAGATGGCTGAAATTTCAGGATTGTGATCTAGGAATCATTCCCTTTCCATTGGTGTGCCTATCTTTGAATAAGACCAACTCTGCAACAAGTTATGGGCAAAAATCCATGTCCAAACTTTAAATGCGAATATCTCGCTTAAAACGCATCTAAAAGGTATCAAAGTCGGCAACTAATGGACAATTTTTGAACTCCAATATTTCTTGATCTAGACCACCTAGATGGCTGAAATTTCAGGATTGTGATCTAGGAATTATTCCCTTTCCATTGGTGTGCCTATCATTGAATAAGACCAACTCTACAACAAGTTATGGGCAAAAATCCATGTCCAAACTTTAAATGCGAATATCTCGCTTAAAACGCATCTAAAAGGTATCAAAGTCGGCACCTAATGGACAATTTTTGAACTCCAATATTTCTTGATCTAGACCACCTAGATGGCTGAAATTTCAGGATTGTGATCTAGGAATCATTCCCTTTCCATTGGTGTGCCTATCTTTGAATAAGACCAACTCTACAACAAGTTATGGGCAAAAATCCATGTCCAAACTTTAAATGCGAATATCTCGCTTAAAACGCATCTAAAAGGTATCAAAGTCGGCACCTAATGGACAATTTTTGAACTCCAATATTTCTTGATCTAGACCACCTAGATGGCTGAAGTTTCAGGATTGTGATCTAGGAATCATTCCCTTTCCATTGGTGTGCCTATCTTTGAATAAGACCAACTCTACAACAAGTTATGGGCAAAATCCATGTCCAAACTTTAAATGCGAATATCTCGCCTAAAACGCATCTAAAAGGTATCAAAGTCGGCACCTAATGGACAATTTTTGAACTCCAATATTTCTTGATCTAGACCACCTAGATGGCTGAAATTTCAGGATTGTGATCTAGGAATCATTCCCTTTCCATTAGTATGCCTATCTTTGAATAAGACCAACTCTACAACAAGTTATGGGCAAAAATCCATGTCCAAACTTTAAATGCGAATATCTCGCTTAAAACGCATCTAAAAGGTATCAAAGTCGGCACCTAATGGACAATTTTTGAACTCCAATATTTCTTGATCTAGACCACCTAGATGGCTGAAATTTCAGGATTGTGATCTAGGAATCATTCCCTTTCCATTGGTGTGCCTATCTTTGAATAAGACCAACTCTACAACAAGTTATGGGCAAAAATCCATGTCCAAACTTTAAATGCGAATATCTCGCTTAAAACGCATCTAAAAGGTATCAAAGTCGTCACCTAATGGACAATTTTTGAACTCCAATATTTCTTGATCTAGACCACCTAGATGGCTGAAATTTCAGGATTGTGATCTAGGAATCATTCCCTTTCCATTGGTGTGCCTATCTTTGAATAAGACCAACTCTACAACAAGTTATGGGCAAAAATCCATGTCCAAACTTTAAATGCGAATATCTCGCTTAAAACGCATCTAAAAGGTATCAAAGTCGGCACCTAATGGACAATTTTTGAACTCCAATATTTCTTGATCTAGACCACCTAGATGGCTGAAATTTCAGGATTGTGATCTAGGAATCATTCCCTTTCCATTGGTGTGCCTATCTTTGAATAAGACCAACTCTGCAACAAGTTATGGGCAAAAATCCATGTCCAAACTTTAAATGCGAATATCTCGCTTAAAACGCATCTAAAAGGTATCAAAGTCGGCACCTAATGGACAATTTTTGAACTCCAATATTTCTTGATCTAGACCACCTAGATGGCTGAAATTTCAGGATTGTGATCTAGGAATCATTCCCTTTCCATTGGTGTGCCTATCTTTGAATAAGACCAACTCTACAACAAGTTATGGGCAAAAATCCATGTCCAAACTTTAAATGCGAATATCTCGCTTAAAACGCATCTAAAAGGTATCAAAGTCGGCACCTAATGGACAATTTTTGAACTCCAATATTTCTTGATCTAGACCACCTAGATGGCTGAAATTTCAGGATTGTGATCTAGGAATCATTCCCTTTCCATTGGTGTGCCTATCTTTGAATAAGACCAACTCTACAACAAGTTATGGGCAAAAATCCATGTCCAAACTTTGTATGGTCCACTTCAGAAAAAATAAACAAATACTTACTCCGAAAAAAACATAGAATGAAAATGATTACAGGCCTTTACTAAGTATTTCTTATTTGCGATGTTCGAAATTTCGAAAACACCCTTCTTTCGACCGATCGCAATCCCAACTTTCCTTTTTCCGGCTAATCTTTCTTTCTTATCCAACCATCGTGAAGATCAGATCACTCACTCAAGACCACAAGATATAGTGTAGAGAAAAGTGTTTAAAACATTGATCTAAGATTAAACTAAGAAACAAGAAAAAGAAAACTATACTAAAAGGCAGAGTTGTATTTAATCATTCAAGCTGCAAGCCAATTTTAAAAGGTAAAAACAAGAAAGTCACAAAAAGTGATATTTCCTAAATTGATATAACTTTAATTTCTAAAACTAGTTTTTTTTTTAATTTTTAATAGGCTGTGTAGTGTGTAATACACATTTACAATATATATTTAATATATATTTTACAATATATATAAGTGCTTCTTGGCGAAGAAATTTGCGAAGCTGGTTCAATCAGAACCGCGAAAAAGTGATTAGCGATCTCTGCGTGACTGTACCTACTTGGTGTTCTGTATAGCTTTTGATACCATCGAGCTAGAGCCAAGGTGTGCAGAGATCGTGGCAACTCCATCGGGGGCTCGCACGTGCTCAGGCGATAACTCCCACGAGCCTCGCCAACAGCACTCAACATTCCAATTATTAAATTGATTAAACCATCTACATATATACGCACATATATTATATTTATCATCGTTGATCGAACACCATCTATACAATCATCATCATCATCCTAATATATTCATCATAACCTCATATTCATCATATCATCATAAATCGAAATATCGCTTTACAAAAAAAAACGTAAACGTCTATTGTTCAAGCTGACAAATTTCTACAAGTTTATGCATAACACATCTTACATATATGTATATAGATCACATCGGACATCAAAGCTGCTGTGCACATCAACTTTGGAGAGCCGGTAAGTTGTACTTCTTTTTAAATTATTTGTGTTAACTATGTTGAAATTTGATCAGTGAACAAAAAAATAAAATTCAAAATAAAAGATAATAAGATATAAGATCTTAAAGTTAAAATGAGAAATTCATTTTTAGAATTCTCTTAAAGAAAAATCCTGTTTAAAGTTTTCCAAACAATTTGTTTTTGAGTGAGAGTGAGAGACAACAAACAATCAATTTAATTTTTTTTTTTATGAAGAGAGTTTTAATTCATTCCTTTCGCTCAATATAAAGAATGAGAGACTTAATACGAGAAAGTTTAGTTGTTCTCACTCAATCTCCACAAATTAATTGTTTAATTTTTTTATAGTTATTGCCTGCAATTAACTGAATTTTTTTGAGTCATATTTTTTTTATTTGAATTTATTATATTTTTAAAATTTTGGATTTTCGTTATTTAATAAAAACTATTTAAAATGAATTATTTTATGATTATTCGTTGATCTAATTCTTATGATGGAATGATTTTCTATTTAGTGTGAAGTGAAGTGGTTTAGGGATGTTTCATTCGGACGATGTGAAGGTGATTAGAATTAGTTCTTAGGGAACTTCTTAAGCTCAAATTAGGGGTTATCGAGTAGATAATAGTGAGTGGCTCAATAACCATGGCGTTTCTTTTAGTAGAAATTGAGGGCGGGTTACACTCCGGAACCCAAAATACACCTAGGGTTACACAACAATAGAAAAAATAAAAATTTGTTCAAATAGATTGCTTGAAAATATATCTGGTATAATCGGCATGATAGATACTGTACGGTAGTCCAGCGGCAAGTACAAGTACCCACCCCACCGACGAGCTGGTCAATGGTGAAAGCAAGCATGCCGAGTCGTACATTGTTGCCTGGACAATTTATTTAAATTCTCTTGTTTCGCTTAGGGAATCCTGTGGTCCTGAGGAAGTCATGAGAAACGCAGGACATCGCGAATTTTTAAATAAAGACAACAAATCCGTTACACAGGTGGCGCCCAAAGTGGGGCTTCGAATACTCTTTTTTAAATATGGTTTTAATTTAATTTAATACAACAACAATTTTTATTGTGATTCAAACTTAACAATTATATTACTCGTACATTTTTCTTTTACAAATATTAACGCTTTAGTCAGTGACCCAAGATACGGTCCGTTGATCAAGCTTTGAGAAGCAATGACTTGTGTTAAAAATTGTTTAGGTATGAGTTTGTTTAGTTAGGTCAATGACCGGGAGATTTTATGTACCTGCTACAACCACTCCGTCCGTTGCATTGATCTTATTTAAATAAAGTGTTGTTTTGGTTAATGTTATTTTAGTGAATGAATTTCATGGATGACCGGGAGGTATTAGTTCTGAGAAATCATACTCCGCCAGCAGCTTTCATGTTAATTCTTACGAACATCCTAAATTATTGTTGCGAAAAAAAAAAAATATAATAATAATATTCGAATCTCACTTATAATACATTTTTTTTTGACAATTATACTATTTATATGCTTATTTATAACGACCTAATTAAGTATTTAAGATACATGTTTATCATATATTTAGCTGCGTCACAAACAGTTTAGAAAAACAAGTTTTTATTTTTTCAATCACACCGTCGTCGATATGAACATCTCCTGTATCCTTCATAAGCACATATGATTTATTTTTACTACTCATTTTTTTTATAAACATTTGATATTTTTTTTGTTTTTGCTTACGGCAAAATATTTTGAAACATTTATTCTATTTTGTTTTCTTTTGCTGCGACTGCATTTTTTTTTATTAATAATTTGATTTTTGCGATTGCATAGCGATCACTTCAAGTATAAGTTATTACTTCGAATACTTTTCATAGACATACATTTTTTTCAATTTATTGCTATAAAAGCAACTCTTGAGCTGAGTTTCAGTAAACTTACCAAATGGCTCCACCAAGAGATAAATCAAAAGACAAATCCAAAGACAAATCTAAAGAGAAATCTTTAAAAGTTCCAACCCGTAGTTCACGACCACGACCTACAGACGCTAGTGGTTCGAATATGGCTTCTTCAACTAACAACGAAGCCGAAGATGAAGTTCAATCTGTTCAGGAGCAAGTACTTCCTTTGGATGGTCAAGTTATTGATCCTCAAGATGAAGTTCCTCCAAATGTTTCCTTTAACGAAAGTTTACAACGATATATAACAAATATCGTAAATGCTACAATCGGTTTGAGTAGGGCAGAGGACTTACGTTCTAGAAAAGCTGAGTATGAGGAAGAGAGAGTCAAAATTAGAGAGGAAATTATTACTACTATTCGGGATACTTTAAGAGTACCCACTCCAGCAGTTGAGATAGGATCCCTTCATGGTATAGCACCTCCTGAAGAGAATAGTACTGTCAACCCCAACGCGAGGCCAGTTGAAACTCCTATACCATACCACCCGAGTGAAAACGCTCAAAACTTTTTGAGTCAAATGAATGCACTTGACTTAAATGCTCCCAGTCCCAACTTAAGTCGAAATGTTTCACAAGCTAGCTCTAGTCGAGCACTGGAATTTCACAAGTGGAGTTTAAAGTTCGACAACATCAGAATGACTGTTGATGATTTTCTCACTCGTTTAAAACGACTCAAGGCAAGCTACAACGCATCTTGGGAAGATTTGTTTCTTCACTTTCATTTATTTGTCACAGGAACTGTCGAAAGTTGGTTCTGGACATTTCTCAAGACAAATCCAAACGCAAATTGGCAAACCTTAGAGTTTGCACTAATAGAACAATATAGAAGCATCGAAACCGACTCAGAACTTTCTCGTAAGATGTTCGATCGTCGGCAGGGAGTAAATGAAAGCTTCGATGATTTTTACAATGCTATTTTGGTAATGAATGCTCGTCTGCGAAACCCAAAATCGCGACGAGAACTCATTGATTTAATTAAACAGAACGTTAAGAGAAGAACTGGCGAGCTTCTCATAACTTTTAATACGCAAAGCTTGGCTGAAATGGTTTATGTTTGTCGGTCCATTGAAAAACATGCCCAACAGAATGAAGCTTTAAGAACAAAACCATTCCAACAAAATAGTTTCAAAAAGCAAGTAAGTGAACTCGATAATTCATTTCAAGATGAAGATCCTTTTGATCTAAATTCATTAAATGTTTCACAAAACCAGTCAAAGTATATTTGCTGGAATTGTAAAACAAAAGGACACTCGTTTGTTCAATGTCCAAATCCTCAACGGAATTTATTCTGTTACAAATGTGGTTTGGATAATACAACCACACCAAATTGTTCAAAATGCTCGGGAAACCAAAAGCGTGGCAATCCTACGACCGGGGAGTTTTGTCATCCGAGAGAGAACCCGGAACAAAAATAAATAAAAATAAATTTAATTTTATTCAACCAGACTTTACTTCTGTCCTTGAGTCTGTAAAAACACCTGAATTTGACAAACAACCTGACTTAACTAAAACACCTGATGCGTCCCATAAACAAAATTTTCAAAACACTTCTAAGACACTTGACGAAACTTCTCAAATAAAAATCCTGGAAAGAGATAACTCCGACAGGAACAAACCTCTTTTATCTTCAAGTAAACCATTATCACTTCACGATCGCTTACAAAATTATTATGAAGTTCGCAAAAAAATATTTGGTCAGATTCCACAACACATTCAAAAACTTAGAAATCGTTTTAAAGAAAAGAAAAAAATACATCGTGAAATAAGTTCAACAACGCTCTGTGACACAGACGATCCAAGACCCTATGCTAGCGTTTCCATTTTTGGAAAGACAATGCTTGGCTTGTTAGACAGTGGTGCAAGCATCAGTTGCCTAGGATTTGGTTGCATGCAGTTGTTACAAGACTTAGGATTATCTTATAAAAATTTCAATTCTAAGGTGCGTACAGCTAGTGGTCAACCCCAGCAAATCGTTGGTGAAATATCTGCCAAGCTAACTTACAAAAACATTACAAAAGAAATTAAATTGTATTTAGTTCCATCTTTGGAACAATCGTTATACCTCGGTATAAACTTTTGGAAAGTTTTCCAGATAGCACCGCAAATCATCTCCGAAATTTGCCCAGTTTCTCTTAGAAAAGGTGATTCAAATGCTCATGAATTGTCAGCTGAACAAGATTTTGAAATTGAAAAGGTAATACGTTTATTTCCATCCTATGCCAAAGAAGGGCTTGGGCGGACAGTTTTAGAAGAACACACGATTAACACTGTCGATACTGAGCCCATAAAACAGCGAAGTTATCCAGTGTCACCAGCTATTCAAAAGATGATGTATGAAGAGTTAGACAGAATGCTAGCTATGGATGTCATTGAGGAAAGTGAAAGTTCCTGGAGTTCTCCGGTAGTTCTGGTGCGCAAGCCAGGAAAAAACCGCTTGTGTCTGGACTCCAGGAAACTAAATAAAGTAACCAAGAACGATGCATATCCCTTCCCCCATATAGAAAATCTATTAAGTCGCCAGTCAGAAACGCACTTCATTAGCAGTGTCGATCTGAAAGACGCGTTCTGGCAGATTCCGCTAGCAGAATCGGCAAGAGAAAAGACAGCATTCAGCGTTCCCGGTAGACCATTGTATCACTTTAAAGTCATGCCGTTCGGACTCTGCAATGCAGCCCAACGTTTATGTAGACTTATGGATAAAGTTATACCAAATGAATTGAAACAAAACATTTTTGTCTACCTGGACGATCTGCTGATTGTTTCAGGAACTTTTGAGGAACATACACAGATACTTCGAACTTTAGCTTCTCTTTTGCGAAAAGCAGGCTTGACAATAAACCTCGAAAAATCAAGATTTTGTTTTAAAGAATTGAAGTATTTAGGTTACATTGTTGGAGGAGGTTGTGTTAAGACAGATCCCGACAAAGTTGCTGCCATACGAGACTTTCCGACGCCAAAAACTCCTCGACAAGTTCGAAGATTTTTGGGTTTATCCGGTTGGTACAGGCGTTTTGTGCCAAACTATTCCTCTCTAGCTACACCAATTACAAATACTTTAAAGAAGAGCAAGACCTTCGTCTTTACTCCGGAAGCTCTGCAAGCTTTCGATCAGTTAAAGTTGGCTCTAACAAGTGCTCCGGTTTTAATTAATCCGAATTTCGAAAAACCTTTTGTTATCTCATGCGACGCTTCTTCAACAGGAGTAGGATGCGTTCTTAGTCAGCTTGATGAAGAAGGTAGAGAAAAACCAATCTATTATTACTCATATAAATTGAACCAAGCTCAACGTAACTACAGTGTTACAGAACTAGAATGCTTAGCTGCAGTGTTAGGTGCAGAAAAGTTCCGTCCTTACGTTGAAGGTCATGAGTTTACCATAGTGACCGATCATTCGAGTCTTAAGTGGCTCATGAGCCAAAAAGACCTGAATGGGAGATTAGCTCGGTGGAGTTTAAGACTACAAAAGTATTCATTTGTTATAGAACACCGAAAGGGTTCTCAAAATGTGGCACCCGATGCGCTATCTCGAGTGTATGCTGCAGATGAAATTGCATCCCTCAGTGCATTAACCTCCTCCGAAGTCCTACAGGTTGATCTTGATGACCCGGCTTTTAAGTCGGATGAATACATGCAATTAATAAAAACTATAGAGAACAATAAATCCCAGCTACCAGACCTACAAATTTCAGAAAATTTTGTCTACAAGAAAGTCCGTCATTGTACAGGAGACCCTATAGAAGATGATTGCGTATGGAAGCTGTGGATACCTTCGGCACTGACTCAAAATCTTATACGATTGGCGCATGACCCCCCTCGAGCTTCGCATGGTGGGATCACCAAAACCTTATACCGTCTTCGAGAAAGATTTTATTGGCCCAATATGGCGGCTGAAGTAAAATCATTCATAGGAGAATGCATAATTTGTAAGTGTTCCAAAGCTCCAAATACAATTTTAAGACCTCCAATGGGACAATCATTTGTCGTTGAAAGGCCATTTCAACATGTTTTTGTTGATTTCCTAGGACCGTATCCGAGATCCAAAAAGGGAAATTCATATATTATCGTTTGTCTTGACCAATTAACTAAATTTATTCTTGCAAAAGCAATACGAAAAGCGACAGCGGAAACTGCGATTCAATTTTTAGAAGAAGATGTGTTTTCACTTTTTGGAGTACCAGAATCTCTTCTATCAGATAATGGGAAACAATTTATAGGAAAAGAGTTTTCAAAATTTCTTGTTTCTTATGGAACAAAACATATAAGGACAGCTTCATATGCACCACAAGCTAACGCTAGTGAACGTGCCAATCGCTCAATCTTGGCCGCTATAAGATCCTACATCGTCTTAGATCAATCGAACTGGGATAGACATTTAGTATCTATCCTTAGTGCACTAAGATCAAGCGTTCACTCAGCCATACAAATGTCACCACACGAAGCACTTTTTGGACAATGTAAGTTAGAACATGGTTCAGACTATAAGCTTCTTAAAAATCTCAATGGATTAAATAACTCGGATTTCAAAATTTTACCGAAAGCCTGTAAGATGAACATTATTCATAATCGCGTCAAAGAATCCTTGGCTAAAGCACATAAGACTTATGAAAAGACATATAATACTCGTAGCAAAACTTGCAAATTCAGAGAAGGGCAAGTTGTCTTGAAACGCAACTTTATATTAAGTGACAAGTCCAAAAAACGAAATGCTAAGTTATGCCCAAAATTCATCCAAGCAAAAATAAAGAAAATTGTTAGCAATAATCTTTATGAGTTGGAAGACCTCAATGGAAAACCTTTAGGAATTATTCACGCTAAGGACTTGCGAACATGATTACATCTCATTAAAATGAATTTTAGATCAGGTGTGTCCTTTTCCATTTTTATTTCGTGTCTTCATAGACAAGAAATTAAAATGTTGTGTATGGTCCACTTCAGAAAAAATAAACAAATACTTACTCCGAAAAAAACATAGAATGAAAATGATTACAGGCCTTTACTAAGTATTTCTTATTTGCGATGTTCGAAATTTCGAAAACACCCTTCTTTCGACCGATCGCAATCCCAACTTTCCTTTTTCCGGCTAATCTTTCTTTCTTATCCAACCATCGTGAAGATCAGATCACTCACTCAAGACCACAAGATATAGTGTAGAGAAAAGTGTTTAAAACATTGATCTAAGATTAAACTAAGAAACAAGAAAAAGAAAACTATACTAAAAGGCAGAGTTGTATTTAATCATTCAAGCTGCAAGCCAATTTTAAAAGGTAAAAACAAGAAAGTCACAAAAAGTGATATTTCCTAAATTGATATAACTTTAATTTCTAAAACTAGTTTTTTTTTTAATTTTTAATAGGCTGTGTAGTGTGTAATACACATTTACAATATATATTTAATATATATTTTACAATATATATAAGTGCTTCTTGGCGAAGAAATTTGCGAAGCTGGTTCAATCAGAACCGCGAAAAAGTGATTAGCGATCTCTGCGTGACTGTACCTACTTGGTGTTCTGTATAGCTTTTGATACCATCGAGCTAGAGCCAAGGTGTGCAGAGATCGTGGCAACTCCATCGGGGGCTCGCACGTGCTCAGGCGATAACTCCCACGAGCCTCGCCAACAGCACTCAACATTCCAATTATTAAATTGATTAAACCATCTACATATATACGCACATATATTATATTTATCATCGTTGATCGAACACCATCTATACAATCATCATCATCATCCTAATATATTCATCATAACCTCATATTCATCATATCATCATAAATCGAAATATCGCTTTACAAAAAAAAAACGTAAACGTCTATTGTTCAAGCTGACAAATTTCTACAAGTTTATGCATAACACATCTTACATATATGTATATAGATCACATCGGACATCAAAGCTGCTGTGCACATCAACTTTGGAGAGCCGGTAAGTTGTACTTCTTTTTAAATTATTTGTGTTAACTATGTTGAAATTTGATCAGTGAACAAAAAAATAAAATTCAAAATAAAAGATAATAAGATATAAGATCTTAAAGTTAAAATGAGAAATTCATTTTTAGAATTCTCTTAAAGAAAAATCCTGTTTAAAGTTTTCCAAACAATTTGTTTTTGAGTGAGAGTGAGAGACAACAAACAATCAATTTAATTTTTTTTTTTATGAAGAGAGTTTTAATTCATTCCTTTCGCTCAATATAAAGAATGAGAGACTTAATACGAGAAAGTTTAGTTGTTCTCACTCAATCTCCACAAATTAATTGTTTAATTTTTTTATAGTTATTGCCTGCAATTAACTGAATTTTTTTGAGTCATATTTTTTTTATTTGAATTTATTATATTTTTAAAATTTTGGATTTTCGTTATTTAATAAAAACTATTTAAAATGAATTATTTTATGATTATTCGTTGATCTAATTCTTATGATGGAATGATTTTCTATTTAGTGTGAAGTGAAGTGGTTTAGGGATGTTTCATTCGGACGATGTGAAGGTGATTAGAATTAGTTCTTAGGGAACTTCTTAAGCTCAAATTAGGGGTTATCGAGTAGATAATAGTGAGTGGCTCAATAACCATGGCGTTTCTTTTAGTAGAAATTGAGGGCGGGTTACACTCCGGAACCCAAAATACACCTAGGGTTACACAACAATAGAAAAAATAAAAATTTGTTCAAATAGATTGCTTGAAAATATATCTGGTATAATCGGCATGATAGATACTGTACGGTAGTCCAGCGGCAAGTACAAGTACCCACCCCACCGACGAGCTGGTCAATGGTGAAAGCAAGCATGCCGAGTCGTACATTGTTGCCTGGACAATTTATTTAAATTCTCTTGTTTCGCTTAGGGAATCCTGTGGTCCTGAGGAAGTCATGAGAAACGCAGGACATCGCGAATTTTTAAATAAAGACAACAAATCCGTTACAACTTTAAATGCGAATATCTCGCTTAAAACGCATCTAAAAGGTATCAAAGTCGGCACCTAATGGACAATTTTTGAACTCCAATATTTCTTGATCTAGACCACCTAGATGGCTGAAATTTCAGGATTGTGATCTAGGAATCATTCCCTTTCCATTGGTGTGCCTATCTTTGAATAAGACCAACTCTACAACAAGTTATGGGCAAAAATCCATGTCCAAACTTTAAATGCGAATATCTCGCTTAAAACGCATCTAAAAGGTATCAAAGTCGGCACCTAATGGACAATTTTTGAACTCCAATATTTCTTGATCTAGACCACCTAGATGGCTGAAATTTCAGGATTGTGATCTAGGAATCATTCCCTTTCCATTGGTGTGCCTATCTTTGAATAAGACCAACTCTACAACAAGTTATGGGCAAAAATCCATGTCCAAACTTTAAATGCGAATATCTCGCTTAAAACGCATCTAAAAGGTATCAAAGTCGGCACCTAATGGACAATTTTTGAACTCCAATATTTCTTGATCTAGACCACCTAGATGGCTGAAATTTCAGGATTGTGATCTAGGAATCATTCCCTTTCCATTGGTGTGCCTATCTTTGAATAAGACCAACTCTACAACAAGTTATGGGCAAAAATCCATGTCCAAACTTTAAATGCGAATATCTCGCTTAAAACGCATCTAAAAGGTATCAAAGTCGGCACCTAATGGACAATTTTTGAACTCCAATATTTCTTGATCTAGACCACATAGATGGCTGAAATTTCAGGATTGTGATCTAGGAATCATTCCCTTTCCATTGGTGTGCCTATCTTTGAATAAGACCAACTCTACAACAAGTTATGGGCAAAAATCCATGTCCAAACTTTAAATGCGAATATCTCGCTTAAAACGCATCTAAAAGGTATCAAAGTCGGCACCTAATGGACAATTTTTGAACTCCAATATTTCTTGATCTAGACCACCTAGATGGCTGAAATTTCAGGATTGTGATCTAGGAATCATTCCCTTTCCATTGGTGTGCCTATCTTTGAATAAGACCAACTCTACAACAAGTTATGGGCAAAAATCCATGTCCAAACTTTAAATGCGAATATCTCGCTTAAAACGCATCTAAAAGGTATCAAAGTCGGCACCTAATGGACAATTTTTGAACTCCAATATTTCTTGATCTAGACCACCTAGATGGCTGAAATTTCAGGATTGTGATCTAGGAATCATTCCCTTTCCATTGGTGTGCCTATCTTTGAATAAGACCAACTCTACAACAAGTTATGGGCAAAAATCCATGTCCAAACTTTAAATGCGAATATCTCGCTTAAAACGCATCTAAAAGGTATCAAAGTCGGCACCTAATGGACAATTTTTGAACTCCAATATTTCTTGATCTAGACCACCTAGATGGCTGAAATTTCAGGATTGTGATCTAGGAATCATTCCCTTTCCATTGGTGTGCCTATCTTTGAATAAGACCAACTCTACAACAAGTTATGGGCAAAAATCCATGTCCAAACTTTAAATGCGAATATCTCGCTTAAAACGCATCTAAAAGGTATCAAAGTCGGCACCTAATGGACAATTTTTGAACTTCAATATTTCTTGATCTAGACCACCTAGATGGCTGAAATTTCAGGATTGTGATCTAGGAATCATTCCCTTTCCATTGGTGTGCCTATCTTTGAATAAGACCAACTCTACAACAAGTTATGGGCAAAAATCCATGTCCAAACTTTAAATGCGAATATCTCGCTTAAAACGCATCTAAAAGGTATCAAAGTCGGCACCTAATCGACAATTTTTGAACTCCAATATTTCTTGATCTAGACCACCTAGATGGCTGAAATTTCAGGATTGTGATCTAGGAATCATTCCCTTTCCATTGGTGTGCCTATCTTTGAATAAGACCAACTCTACAACAAGTTATGGGCAAAAATCCATGTCCAAACTTTAAATGCGAATATCTCGCTTAAAACGCATCTAAAAGGTATCAAAGTCGGCACCTAATGGACAATTTTTGAACTCCAATATTTCTTGATCTAGACCACCTAGATGGCTGAAATTTCAGGATTGTGATCTAGGAATCATTCCCTTTCCATTGGTGTGCCTATCTTTGAATAAGACCAACTCTACAACAAGTTATGGGCAAAAATCCATGTCCAAACTTTAAATGCGAATATCTCGCTTAAAACGCATCTAATAGGTATCAAAGTCGGCACCTAATGGACAATTTTTGAACTCCAATATTTCTTGATCTAGACCACCTAGATGGCTGAAATTTCAGGATTGTGATCTAGGAATCATTCCCTTTCCATTGGTGTGCCTATCTTTGAATAAGACCAACTCTACAACAAGTTATGGGCAAAAATCCATGTCCAAACTTTAAATGCGAATATCTCGCTTAAAACGCATCTAAAAGGTATCAAAGTCGGCACCTAATGGACAATTTTTGAACTCCAATATTTCTTGATCTAGACCACCTAGATGGCTGAAATTTCAGGATTGTGATCTAGGAATCATTCCCTTTCCATTGGTGTGCGTATCTTTGAATAAGACCAACTCTACAACAAGTTATGGGCAAAAATCCATGTCCAAACTTTAAATGCGAATATCTCGCTTAAAACGCATCTAAAAGGTATCAAAGTCGGCACCTAATGGACAATTTTTGAACTCCAATATTTCTTGATCTAGACCACCTAGATGGCTGAAATTTCAGGATTGTGATCTAGGAATCATTCCCTTTCCATTGGTGTGCCTATCTTTGAATAAGACCAACTCTACAACAAGTTATGGGCAAAAATCCATGTCCAAACTTTAAATGCGAATATCTCGCTTAAAACGCATCTAAAAGGTATCAAAGTCGGCACCTAATGGACAATTTTTGAACTCCAATATTTCTTGATCTAGACCACCTAGATGGCTGAAATTTCAGGATTGTGATCTAGGAATCATTCCCTTTCCATTGGTGTGCCTATCTTTGAATAAGACCAACTCTACAACAAGTTATGGGCAAAAATCCATGTCCAAACTTTAAATGCGAATATCTCGCTTAAAACGCATCTAAAAGGTATCAAAGTCGGCACCTAATGGACAATTTTTGAACTCCAATATTTCTTGATCTAGACCACCTAGATGGCTGAAATTTCAGGATTGTGATCTAGGAATCATTTCCTTTCCATTGGTGTGCCTATTTTTGAATAAGACCAACTCTACAACAAGTTATGGGCAAAAATCCATGTCCAAACTTTAAATGCGAATATCTCGCTTAAAACGCATCTAAAAGGTATCAAAGTCGGCACCTAATGGACAATTTTTGAACTCCAATATTTCTTGATCTAGACCACCTAGATGGCTGAAATTTCAGGATTGTGATCTAGGAATCATTCCCTTTCCATTGGTGTGCCTATCTTTGAATAAGACCAACTATACAACAAGTTTTGGGCAAAAATCCATGTCCAAACTTTAAATGCGAATATATCGCTTAAAACGCATCTAAAAGGTATCAAAGTCGGCACCTAATGGACAATTTTTGAACTCCAATATTTCTTGATCTAGACCACCTAGATGGCTGAAATTTCAGGATTGTGATCTAGGAATCATTCCCTTTCCATTGGTGTGCCTATCTTTGAATAAGACCAACTCTACAACAAGTTATGGGCAAAAATCCATGTCCAAACTTTAAATGCGAATATCTCGCTTAAAACGCATCTAAAAGGTATCAAAGTCGGCACCTAATGGACAATTTTTGAACTCCAATATTTCTTGATCTAGACCACCTAGATGGCTGAAATTTCAGGATTGTGATCTAGGAATCATTCCCTTTCCATTGGTGTGCCTATCTTTGAATAAGACCAACTCTACAACAAGTTATGGGCAAAAATCCATGTCCAAACTTTAAATGCGAATATCTCGCTTAAAACGCATCTAAAAGGTATCAAAGTCGGCACCTAATGGACAACTTTTGAACTTCAATATTTCTTGATCTAGACCACCTAGATGGCTGAAATTTCAGGATTGTGATCTAGGAATCATTCCCTTTCCATTGGTGTGCCTATCTTTGAATAAGACCAACTCTACAACAAGTTATGGGCAAAAATCCATGTCCAAACTTTAAATGCGAATATCTCGCTTAAAACGCATCTAAAAGGTATCAAAGTCGGCACCTAATGGACAATTTTTGAACTCCAATATTTCTTGATCTAGACCACCTAGATGGCTGAAATTTCAGGATTGTGATCTAGGAATCATTCCCTTTCCATTGGTGTGCCTATCTTTGAATAAGACCAACTCTACAACAAGTTATGGGCAAAAATCCATGTCCAAACTTTAAATGCGAATATCTCGCTTAAAACGCATCTAAAAGGTTTCAAAGTCGGCACCTAATGGACAGTTTTTGAACTCCAATATTTCTTGATCTAGACCACCTAGATGGCTGAAATTTCAGGATTGTGACCTAGGAATAATTCCCTTTCCATTGGTGTGCCTATCTTTGAATAAGACCAACTCTACAACAAGTTATGGGCAAAAATCCATGTCCAAACTTTAAATGCGAATATCTCGCTTAAAACGCATCTAAAAGGTATCAAAGTCGGCACCTAATGGACAATTTTTGAACTCCAATATTTCTTGATCTAGACCACCTAGATGGCTGAAATTTCAGGATTGTGATCTAGGAATCATTCCCTTTCCATTGGTGTGCCTATCTTTGAATAAGACCAACTCTACAACAAGTTATGGGCAAAAATCCATGTCCAAACTTTAAATGCGAAAATCTCGCTTAAAACGCATCTAAAAGGTATCAAAGTCGGCACCTAATGGACAATTTTTGAACTCCAATATTTCTTGATCTAGACCACCTAGATGGCTGAAATTTCAGGATTGTGATCTAGGAATCATTCCCTTTCCATTGGTGTGCCTATCTTTGAATAAGACCAACTCTACAACAAGTTATGGGCAAAAATCCATGTCCAAACTTTAAATGCGAATATCTCGCTTAAAACGCATCTAAAAGGTATCAAAGTCGGCACCTAATGGACAATTTTTGAACTCCAATATTTCTTGATCTAGACCACCTAGATGGCTGAAATTTCAGGATTGTGATCTAGGAATCATTCCCTTTCCATTGGTGTGCCTATCCTTGAATAAGACCAACTCTACAACAAGTTATGGGCAAAAATCCATGTCCAAACTTTAAATGCGAATATCTCGCTTAAAACGCATCTAAAAGGTATCAAAGTCGGCACCTAATGGACAATTTTTGAACTCCAATATTTCTTGATCTAGACCACCTAGATGGCTGAAATTTCAGGATTGTGATCTAGGAATCATTCCCTTTCCATTGGTGTGCCTATCTTTGAATAAGACCAACTCTACAACAAGTTATGGGCAAAAATCCATGTCCAAACTTTAAATGCGAAAATCTCGCTTAAAACGCATCTAAAAGGTATCAAAGTCGGCACCTAATGGACAATTTTTGAACTCCAATATTTCTTGATCTAGACCACCTAGATGGCTGAAATTTCAGGATTGTGATCTAGGAATCATTCCCTTTCCATTGGTGTGCCTATCTTTGAATAAGACCAACTCTACAACAAGTTATGGGCAAAAATCCATGTCCAAACTTTAAATGCGAATATCTCGCTTAAAACGCATCTAAAAGGTATCAAAGTCGGCACCTAATGGACAATTTTTGAACTCCAATATTTCTTGATCTAGACCACCTAGATGGCTGAAATTTCAGGATTGTGATCTAGGAATCATTCCCTTTCCATTGGTGTGCCTATCCTTGAATAAGACCAACTCTACAACAAGTTATGGGCAAAAATCCATGTCCAAACTTTAAATGCGAATATCTCGCTTAAAACGCATCTAAAAGGTATCAAAGTCGGCACCTAATGGACAATTTTTGAGCTCCAATATTTCTTGATCTAGACCACCTAGATGGCTGAAATTTCAGGATTGTGATCTAGGAATCATTCCCTTTCCATTGGTGTGCCTATCTTTGAATAAGACCAACTCTACAACAAGTTATGGGCAAAAATCCATGTCCAAACTTTAAATGCGAATATCTCGCTTAAAACGCATCTAAAAGGTATCAAAGTCGGCACCTAATGGACAATTTTTGAACTCCAATATTTCTTGATCTAGACCACCTAGATGGCTGAAATTTCAGGATTGTGATCTAGGAATCATACCCTTTCCATTGGTGTGCCTATCTTTGAATAAGACCAACTCTACAACAAGTTATGGGCAAAAATCCATGTCCAAACTTTAAATGCGAATATCTCGCTTAAAACGCATCTAAAAGGTATCAAAGTCGGCACCTAATGGACAATTTTTGAACTCCAATATTTCTTGATCTAGACCACCTAGATGGCTGAAATTTCAGGATTGTGATCTAGGAATCATTCCCTTTCCATTGGTGTGCCTATCTTTGAATAAGACCAACTCCACAACAAGTTATGGGCAAAAATCCATGTCCAAACTTTAAATGCGAATATCTCGCTTAAAACGCATCTAAAAGGTATCAAAGTCGGCACCTAATGGACAATTTTTGAACTCCAATATTTCTTGATCTAGACCACCTAGATGGCTGAAATTTCAGGATTGTGATCTAGGAATCATTCCCTTTCCATTGGTGTGCCTATCTTTGAATAAGACCAACTCTACAACAAGTTATGGGCAAAAATCCATGTCCAAACTTTAAATGCGAATATCTCGCTTAAAACGCATCTAAAAGGTATCAAAGTCGGCACCTAATGGACAATTTTTGAACTCCAATATTTCTTGATCTAGACCACCTAGATGGCTGAAATTTCAGGATTGTGATCTAGGAATCATTCCCTTTCCATTGGTGTGCCTATCTTTGAATAAGACCAACTCTACAACAAGTTATGGGCAAAAATCCATGTCCAAACTTTAAATGCGAATATCTCGCTTAAAACGCATCTAAAAGGTTTCAAAGTCGGCACCTAATGGACAACTTTTGAACTCCAATATTTCTTGATCTAGACCACCTAGATGGCTGAAATTTCAGGATTGTGATCTAGGAATAATTCCCTTTCCATTGGTGTGCCTATCTTTGAATAAGACCAACTCTACAACAAGTTATGGGCAAAAATCCATGTCCAAACTTTAAATGCGAATATCTCGCTTAAAACGCATCTAAAAGGTATCAAAGTCGGCACCTAATGGACAAT
>NW_026605209.1:0-15568 GCF_945859685.1 Eupeodes corollae
TCACCTGATCCTTCCCAACCCCCAAAATCGATCAAGACTTCAAAATAGATACTTGACATGTACTAGAAAAAGATACTCCTAATCAAGATCTATCATTATAGATATAGATGAGTCATTTTGGAGCATCCTGAAGGATTTTTGATGTTCTAGACGAAAATCAAATCACACCCAAAACCATCACCTGATCCTTCCCAACCCCCAAAATCGATCAAGACTTCAAAATAGATACTTGACATGTACTAGAAAAAGATACTCCTAATCAAGATCTATCATTATAGATATAGATGAGTCATTTTGGAGCATCCTGAAGGATTTTTGATGTTCTAGACGAAAATCAAATCACACCCAAAACCATCACCTGATCCTTCCCAACCCCCAAAATCGATCAAGACTTCAAAATAGGTACTTGACATGTACTAGAAAAAGATACCCCTAATCAAGATCTATCATTATAGATATAGATGAGTCATTTTGGAGCATCCTGAAGGATTTTTGATGTTCTAGACGAAAATCAAATCACACCCAAAACCATCACCTGATCCTTCCCAACCCCCAAAATCGATCAAGACTTCAAAATAGATACTTGACATGTACTAGAAAAAGATACTCCTAATCAAGATCTATCATTATAGATATAGATGAGTCATTTTGGAGCATCCTGAAGGATTTTTGATGTTCTAGACGAAAATCAAATCACACCCAAAACCATCACCTGATCCTTCCCAACCCCCAAAATCGATCAAGACTTCAAAATAGATACTTGACATGTACTAGAAAAAGATACTCCTAATCAAGATCTATCATTATAGATATAGATGAGTCATTTTGGAGCATCCTGAAGGATTTTTGATGTTCTAGACGAAAATAAAATCACACCCAAAACCATCACCTGATCCTTCCCAACCCCCAAAATCGATCAAGACTTCAAAATAGATACTTGACATGTACTAGAAAAAGATACTCCTAATCAAGATCTATCATTATAGATATAGATGAGTCATTTTGGAGCATCCTGAAGGATTTTTGATGTTCTAGACGAAAATCAAATCACACCCAAAACCATCACCTGATCCTTCCCAACCCCCAAAATCGATCAAGACTTCAAAAAAGATACTTGACATGTACTAGAAAAAGATACTCCTAATCAAGATCTATCATTATAGATATAGATGAGTCATTTTGGAGCATCCTGAAGGATTTTTGATGTTCTAGACGAAAATCAAATCACACCCAAAACCATCACCTGATCCTTCCCAACCCCCAAAATCGATCAAGACTTCAAAATAGATACTTGACATGTACTAGAAAAAGATACTCCTAATCAAGATCTATCATTATAGATATAGATAAGTCATTTTGGAGCATCCTGAAGGATTTTTGATGTTCTAGACGAAAATCAAATCACACCCAAAACCATCACCTGATCCTTCCCAACCCCCAAAAATCGATCAAGACTTCAAAATAGATACTTGACATGTACTAGAAAAAGATACTCCTAATCAAGATCTATCATTATAGATAAAGATGAGTCATTTTGGAGCATCCTGAAGGATTTTTGATGTTCTAGACGAAAATCAAATCACACCCAAAACCATCACCTGATCCTTCCCAACCCCCAAAATCGATCAAGACTTCAAAATAGATACTTGACATGTACTAGAAAAAGATACTCCTAATCAAGATCTATCATTATAGATGTAGATGAGTCATTTTGGAGCATCCTGAAGGATTTTTGATGTTCTAGACGAAAATCAAATCACACCCAAAACCATCACCTGATCCTTCCCAACCCCCAAAATCGATCAAGACTTCAAAATAGATACTTGACATGTACTAGAAAAAGATACTCCTAATCAAGATCTATCATTATAGATATAGATGAGTCATTTTGAAGCATCCTGAAGGATTTTTGATGTTCTAGACGAAAATCAAATCACACCCAAAACCATCACCTGATCCTTCCCAACCCCCAAAATCGATCAAGACTTCAAAATAGATACTTGACATGTACTAGAAAAAGATACTCCTAATCAAGATCTATCATTATAGATATAGATGAGTCATTTTGGAGCATCCTGAAGGATTTTTGATGTTCTAGACGAAAATCAAATCACACCCAAAACCATCACCTGATCCTTCCCAACCCCCAAAATCGATCAAGACTTCAAAATAGATACTTGACATGTACTAGAAAAAGATACTCCTAATCAAGATCTATCATTATAGATATAGATGAGTCATTTTGGAGCATCCTGAAGGATTTTTGATGTTCTAGACGAAAATCAAATCACACCCAAAACCATCAAAATAGATACTTGACATGTACTAGAAAAAGATACTCCTAATCAAGATCTATCATTATAGATATAGATGAGTCATTTTGGAGCATCCTGAAGGATTTTTGATGTTCTAGACGAAAATCAAATCACACCCAAAACCATCACCTGATCCTTCCCAACCCCCAAAAATCGATCAAGACTTCAAAATAGATACTTGACATGTACTAGAAAAAGATACTCCTAATCAAGATCTATCATTATAGATATAGATGAGTCATTTTGAAGCATCCTGAAGGATTTTTGATGTTCTAGACGAAAATCAAATCACACCCAAAACCATCACCTGATCCTTCCCAACCCCCAAAATCGATCAAGACTTCAAAATAGATACTTGACATGTACTAGAAAAAGATACTCCTAATCAAGATCTATCATTATAGATATAGATGAGTCATTTTGGAGCATCCTGAAGGATTTTTGATGTTCTAGACGAAAATCAAATCACACCCAAAACCATCACCTGATCCTTCCCAACCCCCAAAATCGATCAAGACTTCAAAATAGATACTTGACATGTACTAGAAAAAGATACTCCTAATCAAGATCTATCATTATAGATATAGATGAGTCATTTTGGAGCATCCTGAAGGATTTTTGATGTTCTAGACGAAAATCAAATCACACCCAAAACCATCAAAATAGATACTTGACATGTACTAGAAAAAGATACTCCTAATCAAGATCTATCATTATAGATATAGATGAGTCATTTTGGAGCATCCTGAAGGATTTTTGATGTTCTAGACGAAAATCAAATCACACCCAAAACCATCACCTGATCCTTCCCAACCCCCAAAAATCGATCAAGACTTCAAAATAGATACTTGACATGTACTAGAAAAAGATACTCCTAATCAAGATCTATCATTATAGATATAGATGAGTCATTTTGGAGCATCCTGAAGGATTTTTGATGTTCTAGACGAAAATCAAATCACACCCAAAACCATCACCTGATCCTTCCCAACCCCCAAAATCGATCAAGACTTCAAAATAGATACTTGACATGTACTAGAAAAAGATACTCCTAATCAAGATCTATCATTATAGATATAGATGAGTCATTTTGGAGCATCCTGAAGGATTTTTGATGTTCTAGACGAAAATCAAATCACACCCAAAACCATCAACTGATCCTTCCCAACCCCCAAAATCGATCAAGACTTCAAAATAGATACTTGACATGTACTAGAAAAAGATACTCCTAATCAAGATCTATCATTATAGATATAGATGAGTCATTTTGGAGCATCCAGAAGGATTTTTGATGTTCTAGACGAAAATCAAATCACACCCAAAACCATCACCTGATCCTTCCCAACCCCCAAAATCGATCAAGACTTCAAAATAGATACTTGACATGTACTAGAAAAAGATACTCCTAATCAAGATCTATCATTATAGATATAGATGAGTCATTTTGGAGCATCCTGAAGGATTTTTGATGTTCTAGACGAAAATCAAATCACACCCAAAACCATCACCTGATCCTTCCCAACACCCAAAATCGATCAAGACTTCAAAATAGATACTTGACATGTACTAGAAAAAGATACTCCTAATCAAGATCTATCATTATAGATATAGATGAGTCATTTTGGAGCATCCTGAAGGATTTTTGATGTTCTAGACGAAAATCAAATCACACCCAAAACCATCACCTGATCCTTCCCAACCCCCAAAATCGATCAAGACTTCAAAATAGATACTTGACATGTACTAGAAAAAGATACTCCTAATCAAGATCTATCATTATAGATATAGATGAGTCATTTTGGAGCATCCTGAAGGATTTTTGATGTTCTAGACGAAAATCAAATCACACCCAAAACCATCACCTGATCCTTCCCAACCCCCAAAATCGATCAAGACTTCAAAATAGATACTTGACATGTACTAGAAAAAGATACTCCTAATCAAGATCTATCATTATAGATATAGATGAGTCATTTTGGAGCATCCTGAAGGATTTTTGATGTTCTAGACGAAAATCAAATCACACCCAAAACCATCACCTGATCCTTCCCAACCCCCAAAATCGATCAAGACTTCAAAATAGATACTTGACATGTACTAGAAAAAGATACTCCTAATCAAGATCTATCATTATAGATATAGATGAGTCATTTTGGAGCATCCTGAAGGATTTTTGATGTTCTAGACGAAAATCAAATCACACCCAAAACCATCACCTGATCCTTCCCAACCCCCAAAATCGATCAAGACTTCAAAATAGATACTTGACATGTACTAGAAAAAGATACTCCTAATCAAGATCTATCATTATAGATATAGATGAGTCATTTTGGAGCATCCTGAAGGATTTTTGATGTTCTAGACGAAAATCAAATCACACCCAAAACCATCACCTGATCCTTCCCAACCTCCAAAATCGATCAAGACTTCAAAATAGATACTTGACATGTACTAGAAAAAGATACTCCTAATCAAGATCTATCATTATAGATATAGATGAGTCATTTTGGAGCATCCTGAAGGATTTTTGATGTTCTAGACGAAAATCAAATCACACCCAAAACCATCACCTGATCCTTCCCAACCCCCAAAATCGATCAAGACTTCAAAATAGATACTTGACATGTACTAGAAAAAGATACTCCTAATCAAGATCTATCATTATAGATATAGATGAGTCATTTTGGAGCATCCTGAAGGATTTTTGATGTTCTGGACGAAAATCAAATCACACCCAAAACCATCACCTGATCCTTCCCAACCCCCAAAATCGATCAAGACTTCAAAATAGATACTTGACATGTACTAGAAAAAGATACTCTTAATCAAGATCTATCATTATAGATATAGATGAGTCATTTTGGAGCATCCTGAAGGATTTTTGATGTTCTAGACGAAAATCAAATCACACCCAAAACCATCACCTGATCCTTCCCAACCCCCAAAATCGATCAAGACTTCAAAATAGATACTTGACATGTACTAGAAAAAGATACTCCTAATCAAGATCTATCATTATAGATATAGATGAGTCATTTTGGAGCATCCTGAAGGATTTTTGATGTTCTAGACGAAAATCAAATCACACCCAAAACCATCACCTGATCCTTCCCAACCCCCAAAATCGATCAAGACTTCAAAATAGATACTTGACATGTACTAGAAAAAGATACTCCTAATCAAGATCTATCATTATAGATATAGATGAGTCATTTTGGAGCATCCTGAAGGATTTTTGATGTTCTAGACGAAAACCAAATCACACCCAAAACCATCACCTGATCCTTCCCAACCCCCAAAATCGATCAAGACTTCAAAATAGATACTTGACATGTGCTAGAAAAAGATACTCCTAATCAAGATCTATCATTATAGATATAGATGAGTCATTTTGGAGCATCCTGAAGGATTTTTGATGTTCTAGACGAAAATCAAATCACACCCAAAACCATCACCTGATCCTTCCCAACCCCCAAAATCGATCAAGACTTCAAAATAGATACTTGACATGTACTAGAAAAAGATACTCCTAATCAAGATCTATCATTATAGATATAGATGAGTCATTTTGGAGCATCCTGAAGGATTTTTGATGTTCTAGACGAAAATCAAATCACACCCAAAACCATCACCTGATCCTTCCCAACCCCCAAAATCGATCAAGACTTCAAAATAGATACTTGACATGTACTAGAAAAAGATACTCCTAATCAAGATCTATCATTATAGATATAGATGAGTCATTTTGGAGCATCCTGAAGGATTTTTGATGTTCTAGACGAAAATCAAATCACACCCAAAACCATCACCTGATCCTTCCCAACCCCCAAAATCGATCAAGACTTCAAAATAGATACTTGACATGTACTAGAAAAAGATACTCCTAATCAAGATCTATCATTATAGATATAGATGAGTAATTTTGGAGCATCCTGAAGGATTTTTGATGTTCTAGACGAAAATCAAATCACACCCAAAACCATCACCTGATCCTTCCCAACCCCCAAAATCGATCAAGACTTCAAAATAGATTCTTGACATGTACTAGAAAAAGATACTCCTAATCAACATCTATCATTATAGATATAGATGAGTCATTTTGGAGCATCCTGAAGGATTTTTGATGTTCTAGACGAAAATCAAATCACACCCAAAACCATCACCTGATCCTTCCCAACCCCCAAAATCGATCAAGACTTCAAAATAGATACTTGACATGTACTAGAAAAAGATACTCCTAATCAAGATCTATCATTATAGATATAGATGAGTCATTTTGGAGCATCCTGAAGGATTTTTGATGTTCTAGACGAAAATCAAATCACACCCAAAACCATCACCTGATCCTTCCCAACCCCCAAAATCGATCAAGACTTCAAAATAGATACTTGACATGTACTAGAAAAAGATACTCCTAATCAAGATCTATCATTATAGATATAGATGAGTCATTTTGGAGCATCCTGAAGGATTTTTGATGTTCTAGACGAAAATCAAATCACACCCAAAACCATCACCTGATCCTTCCCAACCCCCAAAATCGATCAAGACTTCAAAATAGATACTTGACATGTACTTGAAAAAGATACTCCTAATCAAGATCTATCATTATAGATATAGATGAGTCATTTTGGAGCATCCTGAAGGATTTTTGATGTTCTAGACGAAAATCAAATCACACCCAAAACCATCACCTGATCCTTCCCAACCCCCAAAATCGATCAAGACTTCAAAATAGATACTTGACATGTACTAGAAAAAGATACTCCTAATCAAGATCTATCATTATAGATATAGATGAGTCATTTTGGAGCATCCTGAAGGATTTTTGATGTTCTAGACGAAAATCAAATCACACCCAAAACCATCACCTGATCCTTCCCAACCCCCATAATCGATCAAGACTTCAAAATAGATACTTGACATGTACTAGAAAAAGATACTCCTAATCAAGATCTATCATTATAGGTATAGATGAGTCATTTTGGAGCATCCTGAAGGATTTTTGATGTTCTAGACGAAAATCAAATCACACCCAAAACCATCACCTGATCCTTCCCAACCCCCAAAATCGATCAAGACTTCAAAATAGATACTTGACATGTACTAGAAAAAGATACTCCTAATCAAGATCTATCATTATAGATATAGATGAGTCATTTTGGAGCATCCTGAAGGATTTTTGATGTTCTAGACGAAAATCAAATCACACCCAAAACCATCACCTGATCCTTCCCAACCCCCAAAATCGATCAAGACTTCAAAATAGATACTTGACATGTACTAGAAAAAGATACTCCTAATCAAGATCTATCATTATAGATATAGATAAGTCATTTTGGAGCATCCTGAAGGATTTTTGATGTTCTAGACGAAAATCAAATCGCACCCAAAACCATCACCTGATCCTTCCCAACCCCCAAAATCGATCAAGACTTCAAAATAGATACTTGACATGTACTAGAAAAAGATACTCCTAATCAAGATCTATCATTATAGATATAGATGAGTCATTTTAGAGCATCCTGAAGGATTTTTGATGTTCTAGACGAAAATCAAATCACACCCAAAACCATCACCTGATCCTTCCCAACCCCCAAAATCGATCAAGACTTCAAAATAGATACTTGACATGTACCAGAAAAAGATACTCCTAATCAAGATCTATCATTATAGATATAGATGAGTCATTTTGGAGCATCCTGAAGGATTTTTGATGTTCTAGACGAAAATCAAATCACACCCAAAACCATCACCTGATCCTTCCCAACCCCCAAAATCGATCAAGACTTCAAAATAGATACTTGACATGTACTAGAAAAAGATACTCCTAATCAAGATCTATCATTATAGATATAGATGAGTCATTTTGGAGCATCCTGAAGGATTTTTGATGTTCTAGACGAAAATCAAATCACACCCAAAACCATCACCTGATCCTTCCCAACCCCCAAAATCGATCAAGACTTCAAAATAGATACTTGACATGTAGTAGAAAAAGATACTCCTAATCAAGATCTATCATTATAGATATAGATGAGTCATTTTGGAGCATCCTGAAGGATTTTTGATGTTCTAGACGAACATCAAATCACACCCAAAACCATCACCTGATCCTTCCCAACCCCCAAAATCGATCAAGACTTCAAAATAGATACTTGACATGTACTAGAAAAAGAAACTCCTAATCAAGATCTATCATTATAGATATAGATGAGTCATTTTGGAGCATCCTGAAGGATTTTTGATGTTCTAGACGAAAATCAAATCACACCCAAAACCATCACCTGATCCTTCCCAACCCCCAAAATCGATCAAGACTTCAAAATAGATACTTGACATGTACTAGAAAAAGATACTCCTAATCAAGATCTATCATTATAGATATAGATGAGTCATTTTGGAGCATCCTGAAGGATTTTTGATGTTCTAGACGAAAATCAAATCACACCCAAAACCATCACCTGATCCTTCCCAACCCCCAAAATCGATCAAGACTTCAAAATAGATACTTGACATGTACTAGAAAAAGATACTCCTAATCAAGATCTATCATTATAGATATAGATGAGTCATTTTGGAGCATCCTGAAGGATTTTTGATGTTCTAGACGAAAATCAAATCACACCCAAAACCATCACCTGATCCTTCCCAACCCCCAAAATCGATCAAGACTTCAAAATAGATACTTGACATGTACTAGAAAAAGATACTCCTAATCAAGATCTATCATTATAGATATAGATGAGTCATTTTGGAGCATCCTGAAGGATTTTGATGTTCTAGACGAAAATCAAATCACACCCAAAACCATCACCTGATCCTTCCCAACCCCCAAAATCGATCAAGACTTCAAAATAGATACTTGACATGTACTAGAAAAAGATACTCCTAATCAAGATCTATCATTATAGATATAGATGAGTCATTTTGGAGCATCCTGAAGGATTTTTGATGTTCTAGACGAAAATCAAATCACACCCAAAACCATCACCTGATCCTTCCCAACCCCCAAAATCGATCAAGACTTCAAAATAGATACTTGACATGTACTAGAAAAAGATACTCCTAATCAAGATCTATCATTATAGATATAGATGAGTCATTTTGGAGCATCCTGAAGGATTTTTGATGTTCTAGACGAAAATCAAATCACACCCAAAACCATCACCTGATCCTTCCCAACCCCCAAAATCGATCAAGACTTCAAAATAGATACTTGACATGTACTAGAAAAAGATACTCCTAATCAAGATCTATCATTATAGATATAGATGAGTCATTTTGGAGCATCCTGAAGGATTTTTGATGTTCTAGACGAAAATCAAATCACACCCAAAACCATCACCTGATCCTTCCCAACCCCCAAAATCGATCAAGACTTCAAAATAGATACTTGACATGTACTAGAAAAAGATACTCCTAATCAAGATCTATCATTATAGATATAGATGAGTCATTTTGGAGCATCCTGAAGGATTTTTGATGTTCTAGACGAAAATCAAATCACACCCAAAACCATCACCTGATCCTTCCCAACCCCCAAAATCGATCAAGACTTCAAAATAGATACTTGACATGTACTAGAAAAAGATACTCCTAATCAAGATCTATCATTATAGATATAGATGAGTCATTTTGGAGCATCCTGAAGGATTTTTGATGTTCTAGACGAAAATCAAATCACACCCAAAACCATCACCTGATCCTTCCCAACCCCCAAAATCGATCAAGACTTCAAAATAGATACTTGACATGTACTAGAAAAAGATACTCCTAATCAAGATCTATCATTATAGATATAGATGAGTCATTTTGGAGCATCCTGAAGGATTTTTGATGTTCTAGACGAAAATCAAATCACACCCAAAACCATCACCTGATCCTTCCCAACCCCCAAAATCGATCAAGACTTCAAAATAGATACTTGACATGTACTAGAAAAAGATACTCCTAATCAAGATCTATCATTATAGATATAGATGAGTCATTTTGGAGCATCTTGAAGGATTTTTGATGTTCTAGACGAAAATCAAATCACACCCAAAACCATCACCTGATCCTTCCCAACCCCCAAAATCGATCAAGACTTCAAAATAGATACTTGACATGTACTAGAAAAAGATACTCCTAATCAAGATCTATCATTATAGATATAGATGAGTCATTTTGGAGCATCCTGAAGGATTTTTGATGTTCTAGACGAAAATCAAATCACACCCAAAACCATCACCTGATCCTTCCCAACCCCCAAAATCGATCAAGACTTCAAAATAGATACTTGACATGTACTAGAAAAAGATACTCCTAATCAAGATCTATCATTATAGATATAGATGAGTCATTTTGGAGCATCCTGAAGGATTTTTGATGTTCTAGACGAAAATCAAATCGCACCCAAAACCATCACCTGATCCTTCCCAACCCCCAAAATCGATCAAGACTTCAAAATAGATACTTGACATGTACTAGAAAAAGATACTCCTAATCAAGATCTATCATTATAGATATAGATGAGTCATTTTAGAGCATCCTGAAGGATTTTTGATGTTCTAGACGAAAATCAAATCACACCCAAAACCATCACCTGATCCTTCCCAACCCCCAAAATCGATCAAGACTTCAAAATAGATACTTGACATGTACTAGAAAAAGATACTCCTAATCAAGATCTATCATTATAGATATAGATGAGTCATTTTGGAGCATCCTGAAGGATTTTTGATGTTCTAGACGAAAATCAAATCACACCCAAAACCATCACCTGATCCTTCCCAACCCCCAAAATCGATCAAGACTTCAAAATAGATACTTGACATGTACTAGAAAAAGATACTCCTAATCAAGATCTATCATTATAGATATAGATGAGTCATTTTGGAGCATCCTGAAGGATTTTTGATGTTCTAGACGAAAATCAAATCACACCCAAAACCATCACCTGATCCTTCCCAACCCCCAAAATCGATCAAGACTTCAAAATAGATACTTGACATGTAGTAGAAAAAGATACTCCTAATCAAGATCTATCATTATAGATATAGATGAGTCATTTTGGAGCATCCTGAAGGATTTTTGATGTTCTAGACGAACATCAAATCACACCCAAAACCATCACCTGATCCTTCCCAACCCCCAAAATCGATCAAGACTTCAAAATAGATACTTGACATGTACTAGAAAAAGAAACTCCTAATCAAGATCTATCATTATAGATATAGATGAGTCATTTTGGAGCATCCTGAAGGATTTTTGATGTTCTAGACGAAAATCAAATCACACCCAAAACCATCACCTGATCCTTCCCAACCCCCAAAATCGATCAAGACTTCAAAATAGATACTTGACATGTACTAGAAAAAGATACTCCTAATCAAGATCTATCATTATAGATATAGATGAGTCATTTTGGAGCATCCTGAAGGATTTTTGATGTTCTAGACGAAAATCAAATCACACCCAAAACCATCACCTGATCCTTCCCAACCCCCAAAATCGATCAAGACTTCAAAATAGATACTTGACATGTACTAGAAAAAGATACTCCTAATCAAGATCTATCATTATAGATATAGATGAGTCATTTTGGAGCATCCTGAAGGATTTTTGATGTTCTAGACGAAAATCAAATCACACCCAAAACCATCACCTGATCCTTCCCAACCCCCAAAATCGATCAAGACTTCAAAATAGATACTTGACATGTACTAGAAAAAGATACTCCTAATCAAGATCTATCATTATAGATATAGATGAGTCATTTTGGAGCATCCTGAAGGATTTTGATGTTCTAGACGAAAATCAAATCACACCCAAAACCATCACCTGATCCTTCCCAACCCCCAAAATCGATCAAGACTTCAAAATAGATACTTGACATGTACTAGAAAAAGATACTCCTAATCAAGATCTATCATTATAGATATAGATGAGTCATTTTGGAGCATCCTGAAGGATTTTTGATGTTCTAGACGAAAATCAAATCACACCCAAAACCATCACCTGATCCTTCCCAACCCCCAAAATCGATCAAGACTTCAAAATAGATACTTGACATGTACTAGAAAAAGATACTCCTAATCAAGATCTATCATTATAGATATAGATGAGTCATTTTGGAGCATCCTGAAGGATTTTTGATGTTCTAGACGAAAATCAAATCACACCCAAAACCATCACCTGATCCTTCCCAACCCCCAAAATCGATCAAGACTTCAAAATAGATACTTGACATGTACTAGAAAAAGATACTCCTAATCAAGATCTATCATTATAGATATAGATGAGTCATTTTGGAGCATCCTGAAGGATTTTTGATGTTCTAGACGAAAATCAAATCACACCCAAAACCATCACCTGATCCTTCCCAACCCCCAAAATCGATCAAGACTTCAAAATAGATACTTGACATGTACTAGAAAAAGATACTCCTAATCAAGATCTATCATTATAGATATAGATGAGTCATTTTGGAGCATCCTGAAGGATTTTTGATGTTCTAGACGAAAATCAAATCACACCCAAAACCATCACCTGATCCTTCCCAACCCCCAAAATCGATCAAGACTTCAAAAT
This sequence comes from Eupeodes corollae, assembly GCF_945859685.1. Classification (NCBI taxonomy): domain Eukaryota; kingdom Metazoa; phylum Arthropoda; class Insecta; order Diptera; family Syrphidae; genus Eupeodes; species Eupeodes corollae. Next base: position 12,891 of record NW_026605209.1, read on the forward strand.
AGATACTTGACATGTACTAGAAAAAGATACTCCTAATCAAGATCTATCATTATAGATATAGATGAGTCATTTTGGAGCATCCTGAAGGATTTTTGATGTTCTAGACGAAAATCAAATCACACCCAAAACCATCACCTGATCCTTCCCAACCCCCAAAATTGATCAAGACTTCAAAATAGATACTTGACATGTACTAGAAAAGATACTCCTAATCAAGATCTATCATTATAGATATAGATGAGTCATTTTGGAGCATCCTGAAGGATTTTTGATGTTCTAGACGAAAATCAAATCACACCCAAAACCATCACCTGATCCTTCCCAACCCCCAAAATCGATCAAGACTTCAAAATAGATACTTGACATGTACTAGAAAAAGATACTCCTAATCAAGATCTATCATTATAGATATAGATGAGTCATTTTGGAGCATCTTGAAGGATTTTTGATGTTCTAGACGAAAATCAAATCACACCCAAAACCATCACATGATCCTTCCCAACCCCCAAAATCGATCAAGACTTCAAAATAGATACTCGACATGTACTAGAAAAAGATACTCCTAATCAAGATCTATCATTATAGATATAGATGAGTCATTTTGGAGCATCCTGAAGGATTTTTGATGTTCTAGACGAAAATCAAATCACACCCAAAACCATCACCTGATCCTTCCCAACCCCCAAAATCGATCAAGACTTCAAAATAGATACTTGACATGTACTAGAAAAAGATACTCCTAATCAAGATCTATCATTATAGATATAGATGAGTCATTTTGGAGCATCCTGAAGGATTTTTGATGTTCTAGACGAAAATCAAATCACACCCAAAACCATCACCTGATCCTTCCCAACCCCCAAAATCGATCAAGACTTCAAAATAGATACTTGACATGTACTAGAAAAAGATACTCCTAATCAAGATCTATCATTATAGATATAGATGAGTCATTTTGGAGCATCCTGAAGGATTTTGATGTTCTAGACGAAAATCAAATCACACCCAAAACCATCACCTGATCCTTCCCAACCCCCAAATTCGATCAAGACTTCAAAATAGATACTTGAAATGTACTAGAAAAAGATACTCCTAATCAAGATCTATCATTATAGATATAGATGAGTCATTTTGGAGCATCCTGAAGGATTTTTGATGTTCAAGACGAAAATCAAATCACACCCAAAACCATCACCTGATCATTCCCAACCCCCAAAATCGATCAAGACTTCAAAATAGATACTTGACATGTACTAGAAAAAGATACTCCTAATCAAGATCTATCATTATAGATATAGATGAGTTATTTTGGAGCATCCTGAAGGATTTTTGATGTTCTAGACGAAAACCAAATCACACCCAAAACCATCACCTGATCCTTCCCAACCCCCAAAATCGATCAAGACTTTAAAATAGATACTTGACATGTACTAGAAAAAAAATACTCCTAATCAAGATCTATCATTATAGATATAGATGAGTCATTTTGGAGCATCCTGAAGGATTTTTGATGTTCTAGACGAAAATCAAATCACACCCAAAACCATCACCTGATCCTTCCCAACCCCCAAAATCGATCAAGACTTCAAAATAGATACTTGACATGTACTAGAAAAAGATACTCCTAATCAAGATCTATCATTATAGATATAGATGAGTCATTTTGGAGCATCCTGAAGGATTTTTGATGTTCTAGACGAAAATCAAATCACACCCAAAACCATCACCTGATCCTTCCCAACCCCCAAAATCGATCAAGACTTCAAAATAGATACTTGACATGTACTAGAAAAAGATACTCCTAATCAAGATCTATCATTATAGATATAGATGAGTCATTTTGGAGCATCCTGAAGGATTTTTGATGTTCTAGACGAAAATCAAATCACACCCAAAACCATCACCTGATCCTTCCCAACCCCCAAAATCGATTAAGACTTCAAAATAGATACTTGACATGTAATAGAAAAAGATACTCCTAATCAAGATCTATCATTATAGATATAGATGAGTCATTTTGGAGCATCCTGAAGGATTTTTGATGTTCTAGACGAAAATCAAATCACACCCAAAACCATCACCTGATCCTTCCCAACCCCCAAACTCGATCAAGACTTCAAAATAGATACTTGACATGTACTAGAAAAAGATACTCCTAATCAAGATCTATCATTATAGATATAGATGAGTCATTTTGGAGCATCCTGAAGGATTTTTGATGTTCTAGACGAAAATCAAATCACACCCAAAACCATCACCTGATCCTTCCCAACCCCCAAAATCGATCAAGACTTCAAAATAGATACTTGACATGTACTAGAAAAAGATACTCCTAATCAAGATCTATCATTATAGATATAGATGAGTCATTTTGGAGCATCCTGAATTATTTTTGATGTTCTAGACGAAAATCAAATCACACCCAAAACCATCACCTGATCCTTCCCAACCCCCAAAATCGATCAAGACTTCAAAATAGATACTTGACATGTACTAGAAAAAGATACTCCTAATCAAGATCTATCATTATAGATATAGATGAGTCATTTTGGAGCATCCTGAAGGATTTTTGATGTTCTAGACGAAAATCAAATCACACCAAAAACCATCACCTGATCCTTCCCAACCCCCAAAACCGATCAAGACTTCAAAATAGATACTTGACATGTACTAGAAAA